>NC_057794.1:301848227-302003655 GCF_018294505.1 Triticum aestivum
TCCGCTCCTCCACGCCGGCGGCCGTCACTTCGCTGGAAGCCGGCGCCGCCCGCTCCTCCTCCGGCGGCCGGACCTGCCTCGCCGGCCACCGCCATCGCCACCACCGCCCCGGGCGTCTTCTCCTCCTCCGGCAGCCTCCAACGAGCTCCGACATCGTCCCCGCCCCTGGTGAACAGTCTTTCCGGCGATCCTCGTAAACCGCGCCCGGCCGGATCTAGATCTGGGATTTGTCTCGGGTTGACTTTTTGCCCGAAACCCTAATTATTTTGCCATGTTCATTGCATCGTAACTTTGCATCCGTAGCTTCGTTTTGGTCATATAGCATATCAAAATGTTCGCCTCAGAGAGCACATCATTTCATCTCATTGCATCATTTTCATTTGAGTTCATCTTGATATCCGAAATGCTGTTGGAAAAGTGCTATTTGAGATAATTGTCAGATCTGCTGCTCCAATTAGATATTTGTCATTTTTGCCATGATTATTGTGTGCATGATATGCCCCTGAGCTCTACATGTGTTTTATTATATGTTTTGCTATCTTTCCAGAGGTGCAACCCATGTATTTTTGTGATGTGTGTGGTGACTAGCACAATCTTGCAAAGTGGAGCATTCGTTAATGCTGATTTCAGGGACTTAGCATTTCCACTAAGTCCTTGATCTGTTTATCTCAATATGCCATATGTTCATATTGTTTCCTAGTGATCCATGCCTCTTTTGAGGATGATCAGTAAGGGTGATTTGTTAATCTTGTAGTGCTCTATCCATCCATGTCTTTGTTTGCAATTATGGAGCACCCTAGCTTGAGTCAATCGAGCTCTACTTTTGCCATTTCGTGAATTTGGGAAGATTGTCTACTTGTTAGCGATTTTGCCGAGGATGTTGTAGTTGATCCGTGCATGCTATGTTAATGTTCTTGCCATGTCTAGCTTGTATAATATGTATTCGGGTGTATGCTTAGATTGTCATGACTTGCTCTATAGTGAGTGCATCGAGCTCGTTAACATGCCTACTTGATATCTGATTTGCATTCTCCAGTTTTTCACTAAGTCTGTGATCTGATTATGTTTTTGCCATGTTCACATGCTTGCAAATGTATTTTCTGATTCCTTTTGGTTCAATGTCACTAAGGGAATTTTGTTAAGCTCTTTGAGTAGCTCCATGCCATGCTTTACTTTGCCATGTTCAGGTCCTGTAGCATATAGTTTTCATGCTCCAAAGTGTGCTATCTGATCTGAAATTCTAGACAAGTGTTAATTTCACTAAGTCTGAAATCTGTTTATCAAATGCATTTTTTGCCATGCTTGTTTGAACCTATTAATGGATGAATTGGCCGTAGCTTAGTGTTCATCTTTTGTTAATCATCATGAATGGATCCCTGCCATGTATTTTGATGCCATGTTTGAGTGCTGTAGCATGTTCATCTTGTTGCATTTAGATGGCTACTTGCTGTAAATCGCAGACCGGTGCCATATTTGAATTGCTTGCCATTTCCAAACCGTAACTCCGATTCCGGTGATCTTTATATCGTTTTCAAGCGATTTCATCTCACCTTTCCAGTGGCACACTTGGATTTCCAAGTTGAGGCCAGGTTCATTCATTCCTTGTCAAATCTTGCATATGCATCACATATCGCATCCCGCATAGCATACCATCTTTGCATCATATTGTTTGAGCTTTGCATGTGGTTGATTGTGTCCTTGTTGATTGTTTGTCTTGTTTGGGTAGAGCCAGGAGACGAGTTCGCTAACGAGGAGCCCGTTGAGTTTGCTTTCGAGGATCCAGTCAACTCTGACAACTTTGCAGGCAAGATGATTATACCCTCGAAATCACTACTATCTTTGCTTTGCTAGATGCTCGCTCTTTTGCTATGCCTATGCTATGATGCCTACCACTTGCTTATCATGCCTCCCAAATTGCCATGTCAAACCTCTAACCCACCATGTCCTAGCAAACCGTTGATTGGCTATGTTACCGCTTTGCTCAGCCCCTCTTATAGCGTTGCTAGTTGCAGGTGAAGATTGGAGGCTTGTTCCTATTCGGAACATTATTTACTTGTTGGGATATCATTATATTATCTTGTTATCTTAATGCATCTATATACTTGGTAAAGGATGGAAGGCTCGGCCTCTCGCCTAGTGTTTTGTTCCACTCTTGCCGCCCTAGTTTCCGTCATATTGTTGTTATGTTCCCGGATTTTGCGTTCCTTACGCGGTTGGGTGATAATGGGAACCCCTTGACAGTCCGCCTTGAATAAAACTCCTCCAGCAATGCCCAACCTTGGTTTTACCATTTGCCACCTAGCCTTTTCCCTTGGGTTTCGCAGACTCAAGGGTCATCTTATTTTAAACCCCCGGGCCAGTGCTCCTCTGAGCGTTGGTCCAACCTAGAGCACCGCGCGGGGCCGTCCCTTGGCAACTTGGGTTACGTTGGCTCCCGTACGCTTAGCTTATCCGGTGTGCCCTGAGAACGAGATATGTGCAGCTCCTATCGGGATTTATCGGCACAGCGGGTGGTGTTGCTGGACTTGTTTTACCATTGTCGGAGTTGTCTTGTAGAACCGAGATACCGAGTCTGATCGGAATGTCTCGGGAGGAGGTCTATTCCTTCGTTGACCGTGAGAGCTTGTCATGGGCTAAGTTGGGACTCCCCTGCAGGGATTTGAACTTTTGAAAGTCGTGCCCACGGTTATGGGAAGATGGAAATTTGTTAATGTCCGGTTGTAGATAACTTGAACCTTAACTTAATTAAAATGAATCAACCGCGCGAGTTACCGTGATGGTATCTTCTCGGCGGAGTCCGGGAAGTGAACACGGTGTTGGAGTAATGCTTGCATAGGTTGTCCTTTAGTTACTCGTACGCTCTTTGCCCTCTCTTCTCGCTCTCTTTTGCGAATAGGTTAGCCACCATATATGCTAGTCGCTTGCTGCAGCTCCACATTTTTACCTTGCCTTACCTATGAGCTTAAATAGTCTTGATCGCGAGGGTGCGAGATTGCTGAGTCCCTGTGGCTCACAGATTACTTCCAAACCAGATGCAGGGCCTGATGATTCCGTTCCAGATGACGCGCTTGAGCTCAAGTGGGAGTTCGACGAGGACTCACGCCGATACTACATGTCTTTCCCTGATGATCAGTAGTGGTGCCCAGTTGGGGTGATCGGGACCGTGTCGCATGTTGGGTTTATCTTTTATTTTGGCGCCGTAGTCGGGCCATGAGTGCTTGAATGTTGTAATGCTATTTATGTACTTTGATTGACGTGGCGAGTGTAAGCCAACTATGTATCTCCCCTTTTATTATCTATATTACATGGGATGTTGTGAAGATTGCCTAAGTTGCGACATTGCTTTCAATGCGGTTATGCCTCTAAGTTGTGCCTCGACACGTGGGAGCTATAGCCGCATCGAGGGCGTTACATCAGACCAGGTGATGCCCTCCATGCCAACGTTCTGGTCGAGCCCTAACGCGTTCCACACTGCTGGACAGGCGCCGACTATGTTGTTGGCACATGGCGGTTCGTAGTTGTGATCTTCATCACAGCCATACACAGAGTCGCACTTGTCCACCACCTTGGCGTACACGAAGTTTCCATTGGTAGTGATCTTAATACAGTGCCCGCAATGGGCCATGTTCTTGAACCAGCCGGTGGACAGCGCGACAACCATCTCCTTATCGCTATGGTAGGCATTGTCACACTCCGATGAGCCACCGCTGTCCTTGCCCTTCTCAAAGCAGTTGAGAGTCAAGATGGCCTTCGTGGTCGTGGTGATCGGGGGTGAGCATTGGTACTACGGGTATCTCCTTCCGTCCTCACAACAATTCAGGCCGTTGCTCTTCTCACAGTTGCCCGACTTTTCTAGAAGACAGCCACTTGCATGGCAGACACCTTGACTCGGACGGAGTGAGGATGCGATGTGGGAGGTGGAGAGCGCCACAGCAGGAAGATTGCCATGGTGGCTCGAGCTCATGCAGTAGCCATCTTACAGCAACTCCAACCGGGCGACCCATTTCATCTGCCCATGTTCGTTTGGGTCGCCGTGGTCAAGATGACCTTCGTGGTCGTGGTGATCGGGGGCAAGCACTAGTACTACGGGTATCTCTTGCTGTCCTCACAACAATTCGTGTCGCTGCTCTTCTCACAGTTGCCCGACTTTTCTAGAAGATAGCCACTTGCATGGCAAACACCTTGACTCGGACGGAGTGAGGATGCGATGTGGGAGGTTGAGAGCGCCACCAGCAGGAAGATTGCCATGGTGGCTAGAGCTTGTGTAGTAGCCATCTTAGAGCAACTCCAACCGGGCGACCCATTTCGCCCGCCCATGTTCGTTTGGGTCGCCGAAAACGCCAGCCCAACGCGTCGAACCAAACCCAAAATGTGTTCGCTTCGTGTCCGCGCCAACGCATTTCAGGCGCCTGAAATGCATCGGGTGCGGACACGAAGCGGCCGCGCCGTGCATCCCCTCGTTGTCCGTGACAGCCCCACATGTCGGCCGGCCAACCACCGCACGCGATTGTATTAAACGCCAACACCTACCTCAGGCCCGCCCGGCGGTGTGTGGAAGGGCCGCGTGCCCATCCTTTTTAATGAAAGCGTGCAGCGGGGCAAGGGCAACGGCAAGGCAGACACCTAGGGTATCATGCACCCGGAGTTCTTTTAGTGTTTAATTAATGTTTTAAGTAGACTTTAACCGGCGGTTGACCGGCCATTTATGTTTAGTTATGTTTTATTAAATTTTTATTCCGGCCATGTGTTTATCATTTATATTTTTCTTTTAACACAGGCAATTTGGGCCAGCCTCCTGTTGGGCGCACCAGCTGACCCAAATTGAAAAATAGACACGCCCGTCCGCCTGGCCGACCCAAATGGACGAAAAAGGACAAAGCACGCGTCCATTTGGGTCGCCACGTTGGAGTTGCTCTTTGTCGGTGTCAAAACCGGCGGATCTTGGGTAGGGGGTCCCGAACTGTGCGTCTAAGGTTGATGGTAACAGAAGACAAGGGACACGATGTTTTACCCAGGTTCGGGCCCTCTTGATGGAGGTAATACCCTACGTCCTGCTTGATTGATATTGATGAATATGAGTATTACAAGAGTTGATCTACCACGAGATCGTAATGGCTAAACCCTAGAAGTCTAGCCTGTATGACTAAGGTATTGAGTATATCCTTTCCAGACCTCACCCTCCGGTTTATATAGACACCAGGGGGATCTAGGGTTACATAGAGTCGGTTACATCAGATGGAATCTTCATTGTTGTTCGCCAAGCTTGCCTTCCACACCAAGGAGAGTCTTATCCGGACACGGGTACAGTCTTCGGTCTTCATATCTTCACAGCCCATCAGTCGGGCCCATAGATAACAGGCCGGACGCCCGAGGACCCCTTAGTCCAGGAGTCCCTTAGTAGCCCCTGAACCTGACTTCAATGACAAGGTATCCGGCGCGTAGTGCTGTCTTCGGCATTGCAAGGCGGGTTCCTCCTTCCGAACTCCCGAATAGTCTCTAGACGAATTGATCGTGTCCGGACCTGTAACACACACCGCACACAACCGCAGAGAGAATATAATAACACACAAGTCCAATCTGCTGACAACTTTAGTAATGCGACGTCACACCTGTCCGGTCATAATTTTGAACCGTTTTTCGCCCCACGTTTCGAGACGTGGTTGTCATTGGCACGTCTTGTCAAAGCAGAGATCGTGTCCCCTTATTATGGGATTCTCATCAATACGAGCGTGGGTAACCCAACCATCCTGCGAGAAAGATTCCTTAGAAATAGGCAGGTTCTTAGGCTTAGGAGGAGACGTTCAATACCGGAGGTGTATATAAAGGAATGAAGGGCCGTCTTTTTATGCCAAACCTCTCCTAAGCCTCCCCAGCCCTGAGTTCCAGCACCCAAGGTTCGACTCCATTGCTTTCAGCCTTCCCATCATGTCCGGATCCAGCTCCCAAGGCTGATGGGTGGCTTCCTCTGTTACAGAGGAGGATATCACAAAGCTTCGGGCGGCCAGATAACTGACCGCAGAGATCCACCACCGGCTTCCTGCTCAAGGACAAGTTATCCCGATCCCCAGATCCGGCGAAAGGGTGGTATTCGTCTTCCACTTCCTCCGGGGGTTAGGGTTTGCTCTTCACCCATTTGTCCGAGGGCTAATGTTTTATTACGGACTAGATTTTCACGATCTTGCCCCGGACCTCTATCCTCCATGTCTCGGCGTTTATCATTACATGCGAGGCCTTCCTTCGAATCCCCCACACTTCGGCTTATGGCTCAAAACCTTCAGTGTAAAGCCGAAGGTAGTCGACGGGGAACAAGCGGAGTGCGGCGGTGCTATAATCAGCCAACTCGCCAACACTCCCTGGCCAAAAGGTTCTTTTTCCGAGGCTTCCAATTACTGGCAGCGGGAGTGGTTTTATATCACAGAGCCCCACAGTACTAAATGGGTAGCTGCCCCCACCTTCCGTCCCGACCCACCGTTACGGCTAGCGTCATGGGTCAACAAGGGGCTAGACTGGGGATTAGTGGATGAAGTGCGGACCTTACAAAGCCGCATCCGAACCCTCCTCGAGAGGGATATCGATCTTGTTAGTGTGATCCAAGTGATGTTAGTTCGTCGAATCCTACCCTGCCAGCACAGGCCTCGCCGCATGTGGGAGTTTAATCCAGAAGGACCACAAACCCTCCAACACTTCTTTGGCGCCACACACAAAGGGATGTGGAAGTTATTTTTGGGAAGCAGAAACATTGGCCGGATACTGCTGAGGATGTCGGCCTTAACTGTAATCGTCCAGATACCCCGGTAAGCACTTGGCTTTCGAATACTTTGTGGTCATGCATACAGTAATATGGTACTGAGCAAGCTATCTTTTTCTAGGGCTGGATAAAGAAGGCGGGACTGATTATGTGTTCGGCCCCTCTGCCGAGGGTCCAGCGAATCCTGTCTTAACAAGGATGCTGGCCCCAACACCATACCAGATGCCGGAGAAGGAGGATGAGGCAGAGGGCAAGAGGACCAAGGATGGCCTCTATTCCCAGGGAACCTCGGACTTTGCATCCAGAGGAATAAAAATCCCCTCATCTGAAGACAAAAGTGAAGAAGGGCCCACTATCTCCTTCCCCACCAGGAAGAAGAGGGCCGCCTCTGAAGATTGGGAGAAGCAAGCTCCTAAGCGTGGCAAGATGCCTTTGGGGGGCGGCCCGGGCCTAGAGGACGTCGAAGTGCAGTCTCATGATGAGGACAAGCCTCCGGCCAAATCGTAAGCGAACAAGGCTGTTTTAAACCTATCCCGTTCTTTTCTTATGATGCCTGGAATATATATTTTTTGCAGCTCAGCGCGCAACCCCCTTCAACAATCCTCTTCCTCGGGGGACCTTCTCCCGGAGATGATGGAAAGCGAGACGCCCCCACCGGCTTCTTCGTCCAATAGGACAGACGATCTTGAGGTGTCGTCGCGGAGGGTCTCCTCCGACCAACAAGTGGTGCCAGGGATGACGAAGACGCTACACGAAGGTGATACTTCGGCGGCCCAGGGTCCGGGAAAACAATGAAGACCCCGAACAATCCGGAATGCAGCTGGATACAAATAAACGGATCCCTTCAAAGGGTGACCGTACTCCTGCGGCTGCCTCCGGAGACCCAAAGGCGCCGGATATCTTGACGAACATGCTGCAACAAGCGTCCATTTCAGAGGAACATCGTACCTTGATGGGTACGGTGGTAAAAAAGGTCCTATCCGCAAAGAGCGTATTGAATGAGGCCTTTGCAAGTCTGCTGAGAGGCTTCGTGGTTTGTACTGTAATATGTGCAATTGTGTTTTATTCAAAAAATACACCTGTGTATAGACAGTAGCCCCTGAGACTCAGGTTGGCTTCCCATAGGAAGCAAATGGAGGATCAAAAGAAATATCCGAGGACTAATCTGATTAACTTTGAACACAGGCTGCTTCCCCTGGCTACTTCCCAGACTGCGGATATTGCCAAACTGCAACGGAAGCTTGATGTAGCCGGGGATGACATCATGTTAATCAATATGCGTCTTAACGAGGCGCAAGGTATGTATTCGGAGCAGTCCCTGTGCATACATTTTTGTGATATAAGCATGATGCTGAAAGTTGTGCCTGGCTACAGATGGGGCTGCCACCGTTGAAATTCTTCGGGCGGAGCTAGCCCGGGCCATGGAGCAGGCCCGGTGTAGTAATGCGGCTACCGAGAAGGCATCGGCTGAGTTAAAAGCCGAACGAGCTGCTCGGCGTCAAGACGAGGAGAAGATACCCACAATGGCGCTCGAGCTAAAAAGTGCTACTAGCCGGTGTGAACTCCTTGAGAAGGAGAATGAAGCCAAAACGGCTGAAATTGACAAGGCCCTACGAGAGGCGAGAGAAGCGCGGTCTGAATCCAGAGCAGCCCGTGAGGAAATCCGGCAAGCTGGGGAGATTGCAGCTGGTAAGCCATTTTTGCTACAGACTAAGTTCGGTGATCCGAACTATGTTCAGCTTAACCAATTGTGGAGTTCTCCGGACGAGTTTTTAGACTTGCCGAAGAGTTCTTCCGATGCGGTGCAGTATTATCATGCGCGAGACGGGTACGAAACGGAGAAGCTTTTCTGGTCACAATTCGGCGCCTCGAAGCGCCCCCTGTTGCTGAATGAGCAGATGTCCCAGTGGGCCGAGCTTCATAGGATATCCGATGCTACCATGAAGAACGTCATAATCCGGTTATGGCCAACTGAGCCTGTTCTGAACAGTTACTTCGGCTTGGTGCAGCGGCTTGTTGACGCAGTGCCTCGTATCGACACTGTGAAGCGATCGGCGTGTATCGAAGGTGCACAGATGGCTTTTGCCTGAGTCAAGGCGTTCTGGGGGAATATGAAGGCCATCGACGTTGCGGTGAAGAGTCCACCCAAGGGCAAGGACCGCCACAAACCAGAACATTATTTTGAAGACGTCCTTGTAGCCGCTTGCTTGATAGAGGGTCAATGCTCGAAAGACATAATGTTCGAGTGAAGTGTATGAGAATTGTACGAGACAATTTTATAGTAAATCTATTTATGTATTTTGCTCGAAAGCTTGTGTTCCTCATGTGCAGCCATTTTAATATAATCTGAAAGTTTTCCAGTTGTCAGCTTCAGCCCCCTTGTAGGAAGTACAGGGGTGTTCGAAAAAGTATCTGATCACTCTTGACCCAACGTCTTGGTCCATGAAGGAGGTGTCAATGCGGCGAACCAGGCAACCAGACTATAGGGCGTTAACACTTTCACTTAGCCATAGGAGTTTTACCGTGGGTCTACGACATAGCCTCTAGTATGTATGCGGCTTACTCATACGACGCGTTTACATAATTGACCCGAAAATAGGTCCTTCATGTGACACGGAGGAATCGCTAGAGATTCCGGTAAGTCATCGAGTGGTTGACCAGCTCTCACCGCATCATGACAGTCAGTTTTCTGCTTTCTCTACTGAGGTGCGTCACCGGGTGAGCCGGTAGCACAATAGCAGTAGTTCTCCCTTTACTACCCTAGCCGATAGAGCGGAACATAGGGTACCAAGCATAGGAGCCGGGCAACCCAACTATTGACCCAAGACATCATTCGGAGCTGATGCATATAAGGCCAAACTCGTGACGTCGAAGTACGCTGTAAAAGCTGTTCGGACTTTGTTGGCAACCCATTTGTTCCTGTACCGAGCCCCTGGCAAGTTAAGCCGGGGTATATCTATGAAACGACCATAGGAGGCGTATTCATTTTGCGAAAAGACGCGAGTGATTAATTTGGATAATTTGAACTGGGACCTGAGTGATATGCCAATGGTTACTTGATATACATAAGGGCCATGACCCCGGCAATTTGATATGTCCTGGGTCGAAGGCAGAGGAAAAAGGCATGTTACAGGCTCGAAAAAAGAGTGCGGTCTACAAAAAGTTATTTTGGACCTCCTGTCGCATGTCTGCACCGTCTGTCCTCAGCGAGGGGAATCCTTGAAGGGGGTAACCCCGTAGGTGAGTGTACGGATCCGAACTCCTATGGGGTCGGTTGTAGGTGTTTCCCCTTTGCGCCACCTGCTTTTAAGAGATAATGAAACAAAAGAAAATCGGAGAGCTGAGGGAGTCCTAGATTAGGGGGTCTCCGGACAGCCGGACTATCTCCATTGGCCGGACTGTTAGACTATGAAGATACAAGATTGAAGACTTCGTCTCGTGTCCGGATGGGACTCTACTTGGCGTGGAAGGCAAGCTAGGCAATACGGATATGGATATATCCTCCTTTGTAACCGACCTTGTGTAACCCTATCCCTCTCCGGTGTCTATATAAACCGAAGGGTTTTAGTCCATAGGACAACAACCATAACATACAATCATACCATAGGCTAGCTTCTAGGGTTTAGCCTCTCTGATCTCGTGGCAGATCTACTCTTGCACTACCCATATCATCAATATTAATCAAGCAGGACGTAGGGTTTTACCTCCATCAAGAGGGCCCGAACCTGGGTAAAACATCATGTCCCCTGCCTTCTGTTACCATCCGGCCTAGACGCACAGTTTGGGACCCCCTACCCGAGATCCGCCGGTTTTGACACTGACATTGGTGCTTTCATTGAGAGTTCCTCTGTGTCGTCGCCGTTAGGCTTGATGGATCCTACTATCATCGATAGCGATGCAGTCCAGGGTGAGACTTTTCTCCACGAATAGATCTTCATATTCGGCGGCTTTGCACTGCGTGCTAATTCGCTTGGCCATCTGGAGCAGATTGAAAGCTACGCCCCTGGCCATCAGGTCAGATTTGGAAGTTTGAACTACACGGCCGACATCCGCGGAGACTTGATCTTCGATCAATTCGAGCCACAGCCGGGCGCGCCGCACTGTCGCGATGGGTATGACCTAGCTCTGCTGCCAAACAGTACCCCAGAGGCTGTGCCCGCATCAGCTCCGACCCTTAGCTCGGGGCCAACTGCGCCAGTTGAGGACGGGTGGTTAGACACCGCCTCAGGGGCTGCAGTCTCAACGGCGATCGAGCCGAACACCAGCCTAAACCTCTGCGCAGCCCGTGACTCCAAGGTGCCGAACTCTTTTCCGGACTCCGAACCATCCGCGCCCCTGCCAATCGAATCCGATTGGGCGCCGATCATGGAATTCACCGCCGTGGATATCTTTCAGCACTCGCCTTTCGGCGACATTATGAATTCACTAAGGTCTCTCTCTTTGTTAGGAAAGCCCTGGCCGGATTATGGCCAACAGGATTGGGATGCGAATGACAAAGAAATTCGACACCCACCCACCACCCACTTCGTAGCCACTGTCGATGATTTAACCGACATGCTCGACTTCGACTCCGAAGACATCGACGGTATGGACGACAATGTAGGAGAGGAACATGAACCAGCACCTATAGGGCACTGGAAAGCCACCTCATCATATGACATATACATGGTGGATACACCCAAAGAAGGCAATGGCGATGGGATAGCGGAGGATGACCCCTCCAAGAAGCAACCCAAACACCGACGTCAGCGGCGCCGCTCTAAGTCCCGCCAAAGCAAAAGTGGTGATACTGGCACAGGAGATAATAACACTCCGGATAGTGCTGAAGAAAACAACAAACCCCTCCAGCAAGATTTAGAGCAGGAGGATGGAGGAGCCAACTCTCCTGAGAGAGCGGTAGACGGAGAGGAGGAGGATGAAAATCACATGCCCCCCTCTGAAGACGAGGCAAGCCTCGTCGACGATGAATTCGCCATACCAGAGGATCCCGTCGAACAAGAGAGCTTCAAGCGCCGGCTTATGGCCACGGCAAATAGCCTGAAGAAAAAGCAGCAATAGCTTCAAGCTGATCAAGATCTGCTAGCTGACAAATGGACTGAAGTCCTCGCGGCCGAGGAATATAAACTCGAGCGCCCCTCCAAGAGTTACCCAAGGCGCAGGTTACTACCCCGACTGGAGGAAGAAGCGTATGATACGGCTGATCGGCCACCTCGTGGCCGCGATAGAGAGGCATTCCAGCCAAAAGCTCAGACTCCACCCCAACACCATTCAAATAAAAAGGTATGGGGAGATACGTCAGACCTGCGAGACATATTGGAGGACAAGGCAAAGCATTCAAGATCGATCTACGGATCACGAGGGCGCACCACTCTGCGAGACGACAAACGTCACGCCGGATACAGTAAAAGCAAATCCGGCCGGGACGAACATAGCGGGCAAGACCCATTCGAGCTGCATCGTGATATATCCCAATACAGAGGCGCCGCACACCCCTTATGCTTCACAGACGAAGTAATGGAACATCAATTCCCAGAAGGTTTCAAACCTGTAAATATTGAATCATACGACAACACAATAGATCCTGCAGTATGGATTGAGGATTTCCTCCTCCACATCCACATGGCCCACGGCGATGACTTACACGCCATCAAATACCTCCCACTAAAGCTCAAAGGACCAGCGCGTCATTGGCTTAACAGCTTGCCAGCGGACTCCATTAGCTGTTGGGAAGATCTGGAAGCCGCATTCCTCGCCAACTCTCAGGGCACTTATGTCCGACCACCAGACGCCGATGATTTAAGCCACATAATTCAGCAGCCAAAAGAGTCGGCCAGGCAATTCTGGACTCGGTTCCTTACAAAGAAAAATCAAATCGTCGACTGTCCGGATGCAGAGGCCTTAGCGGCTTTCAAGCACAACATCCGAGACGAGTGGCTAGCCCGGCACCTTGGTCAGGAAAAGCCGAAATCTATGGCAGCTCTCACGACGCTCATGACCCGCTTTTGTGCGGGAGAAGACAGCTGACTGGCTTGCAGTAATAACATATCAAAGAACCATGGTACCTCAGATACCAAGGACGGCAATAGCAGGTCACGTCGCAACAAGCATAAGCGCCGCATTAACAGCGAAAATACTGAGGATACGACAGTCAATGCCGGATTCAAAGGCTCTAAACCCGGTCAGTGGAAAAAGCCATTCAAACAAAGTATGCCGGGGCCGTCCAGCTTGGACCGTATACTCGATCGCTCGTGTCAAATACACGGCACCCCAGACATGCCAGCCAATCACACCGATAGGGATTGTTGGGTGTTCAAGCAGGCTGGCAAGTTAATTGCCGAAAACAAGGACAAGGGGCCGCATAGCGATACGAGGATGAGCCCCGGCAGCCACACACTGGAGGATAGAAGATGTTTCCCTCGCAAGTGCGGACGGTGAACATGATATACGCAACCCACATCCCCAAGAGGGAGTGGAAGCATGCGCTCAGGGACGTATATGCGTTGGAGCCAGTCGCCCCAAAGTTCATCCCTCGGTCCTCCTATCCGATCACCTTCGATCGCAGGGACCACCCCACTGGTATCCGTCATGGCGGATTTGCCGCACTGGTCCTAGACCCAATCATCGACGGATTTCACCTCACTCGAGTCCTTATGGACGACGGCAGCAGCCTTAACCTGCTTTATCAGGACATAGTGCGCAAAATGGGTATAGACCCCTCAAGGATCAAACCCACAAAAACGACCTTTAAGGGCGTCATTCCAGGTGTAGAGGCCCATTGCACAGGCTCAATTACACTGGAAGTGGTCTTCGGATCCCCGGATAACTTCCGAAGCGAAGAGTTAATCTTCGATATAGTCCCGTTTCGCAGTGGTTATCACTCGCTGCTCGGGTGAACCGCATTTGCTAGATTCAATGCGGTACCGCATTATGCATACCTCAAGCTCAAAATGCCAGGACCTCGCGGAGTTATCACAGTCAATGGAAACCTAGAGCGCTCTCTCTGAACAGAGGAGCACACCGCAGCCCTCGCAACAGAAACACAAAGCAGCCTCTCAAGGCAATCAACCAGTTCGGCGCTTCACAGCCCGGACACCTTCAAGCGCGCTCGGGGCAATCAGCAAATAGACCGCCTGGCGCGATCTGAGCTCGCGTAGCAATACGGCGGCCACCCCAATCCCAGCCCAGCGGCGAAAATCGTGCCGTGCGTACATAATTACGCATTAAAAATACCACGGGCACAGGTGGGGAGGGGGGCACAACTACGGCACGCCCCAAGACGCGTCCTAAACCGCACTAGAGGCTTCCCGTTCGGTTATTTTTCTTTTTATTTCAGGACCTTAATCTCTGGAAACACTGTCCGGCAGCACTATTGCCGAACACATGATGCAGCAACCAAGGAGGCAGACAGCTACGTTATATCACGGAATTCCCAAGTTGATTACAGTAACGAGTGAAATATTCAATTTAATATTATTCCTCAGCTTGCCCTTGGAAGGGACATAGTCCTACTCTTTGCTTATCGCACTATCTGTATCACTCTGCTTTAACGCAATTTTTTAATAAATAATGCATGACATTACGACTATTATTGCATTCTTGTTATATATATATATATCTATGTGTTCATTAATGACGCCTTGCAACCGTACACTATGGTACGACCAATACACCAGGGGCTTACGTACCCCACAATGCGGTGTGAAAAGTCTGAACACTTTCACAAGTGCGGCACCCCGAACTTATAGCATTATATGCATCAGCTCCGAATCATGTCTTTGGTCAAATGTTGGGTTTGCCCGGCTCCTATGTTTTGGTACCTTACGTTCCGCTCTATCGGCTAAGGTAGCACTAGGAGAACTACTACGATTGTGCCCCGGTTCTGCTGGGTTCAACACCTCAGTAGAGAAAGCTAAAACTGACTGTCATGATAAGGCGAGAGACTGGTCGCTGTTCGGCGAGGTTTTCAAGTTCCTAAAGACTTATGCCGCTTAGAGCGAGGGGCCGGCCTTGTCCGGCTTAAAGGCGTGTATCGCGCCCCGAATTCGGCCTTCTGAATACCAGGGGCTTCGCTGAAATTTAAAATTATAGAATTCTATGGCTAAGTGAGAGTGATAAAGCATCATTAGTCCGGTTGCCTTGTTCGTTGTGCTGAGCACCTCCCTCGAAGGACCCAAACATGGGAACAAGAGTGCTCAGGTTTATCCCAAACACCCCAGCACTCGTGGCATGGGGGTAGAAGCCGAGGACTAGCCATCTCTCAGATTGGATAAACAGCCAAACAGAAGGTAATATTTTAAATTCCAACAAGCGTTGCATAGCGCATATGAAACAAGTTTTCATACATACAGGATAAAACGAGCAAGTCTCATTCAAATATTACATCTTTTGAACACTCGTCCGCGATGAGACGGGCACCCGGCAGAACACCCTCGTAGTACATCTCGGGGTGGCGGTGCTCCTTGCCCTCTGGCGGCCCCTCCTTGATCAGCTTCACGGCGTCTAGCTTGACCCACTACAATTTCACATGGACGAAAGCCCGTCGTGCACCTTCAATGCAGACAAATCTCTTGACGACCTCCAGCCGCGGGCAGGCATCCACAAGCCGCCTCACCAGGCTGAAGAAGCTGTTCGGAAGGGCGTCGCCAGGCCACAGCCGGACTATAAAGCTCTTCATGGCCTGATCGGCCGCCTTATGTAGCTCAACCATCTGCTTCAGCTGGTCACTCATTGGCACCGGATGTTTGGCCTCAGCATACTGAGACCAGAACAGCTTCTCCATCGAGATTCCGTCCTCGGCCTGGTAAAATTATGTGGCATCGGACACACTGCAGGGCAAATCTGTGAATGCTCCTGAAGAGCTCCGGATCCAGGTAAGTAATCGGTAATTTACTTTTACATGCTTGCTTTGCATATAGAAAGCCTTACCCGCCGCTATCTTCTTCATCGCGTCGATCTCTTAGAGGACCTTTTGTGCTTCGACCTTGGCACTTTTTACACTCTCGAGGGCCGCGGCAAGCTGAGACTCCCGCATCTTGGAGTCAAGCTCCAACACCTCATGCTTCGCCACAAGAGCCTGGAGCTCTTGCTGCACCTCGCCCACCCGAGCCTCGTGCTTCTCTCGCTCGATGCGCTCCTTGGCCGCTCTATCCTTGGCCTTGGTTAGCTCTTGCTTCAGGGTCGCCACCTCGATCATGGCCCCTGGCAAACATACAATGATCCTGTCATTTTGCAATCGCGTCCTTTTTTATATATACATATCTATAGACGGGGTATTACTTACCCTTGTACTCCTCGAGCTGCCTCTTGGCAAGGCCGAGCTCTTTCCTGGACCCCTCAAGGTCCTGCTTCAGTACGGTGACCTTTGTAGTTAGTGCGGCGGACGCCAGCAGCGAAGCCTGCATATGCATATTGACATACTTATATTAGACTCCTGCGATATTATTTGATCCTCTGTTCGGCTTTTCTTTGTGAACATCGAACAAAGCATCAGGGGCTACTGTCTATGTGGTAATATTTCTACTACATTTTAAAACACTTACCTCGAAGCCTGTTAGAAGGCTGGCACATGCTTCAGTCAATCCGCTCTTGACGGACTGAACCTTCTGGATCACCGCACTCATGATAGTGCGGTGCTCCTTGTCGCTTCCAGCAGATTGTCCGGCACCTCTGGATGGACACAGGTCACCGGCACAGGCGTCTTTCCCCTCTTAGAAGGAGGCCGCCTGCCCGAGCCTGGAACCGCTGGAGATTCCGGCGCAGTGTTCGGCTGAGGGCCGAACTCGGAGATCTCAGGGGCCCCGTCCCCTCGGCTCCCGGAGTCCGGAAGGTCGCCTTGAGGCGCCTCCGGGACTGTCTCCCCTCGATCCGGTGCCTCTTGAGACAACACCTCGGTGTCATCGGCATGATAAGGGGAGGTGGCGGTCGGGACTGGATCACTATCCATGTCCGAGAAGCCCAATGAGCCGTCCGATGATACATCGATACTGGCTCGTGGTGGCCTGCATAATTGCGTTCGGCGTTAGGGAAAGCAGTGTGACAAAGGAATCCTATGAGTTACTCTGGTATCCGAATACTTACGATCTCCCCGGGGGCTTGACCCTGGGCAACCACTCGTCTTCGCCTTCGTCGGCGGCGGTGGAACCGTCCGGAAGGAGAGTCCTTCCCTTCTTGGACCCTCCGGCCTCCCCGGTTGGGCCGGCCTTCCTTTTCTTCTTTCCCCCAGTCGGTGGGGGAGCATCTTCTTCTTCTTCCTCGTCTTCGGGGGAAGAGTGCACCGCAGAGTCATCGGATGGTGAGTCCGACGATGCCTGGCGCCGGGAACTCTTTTGGGTTCCCTTGGCCTTCTTGGTCTTTTCCGGCACCGTATAAGGGGCCGGAGTCAACATCTTCGCCAGAAGAGCGTCTGCGTGGCCTTTAGGCAAAGCAGCCGGACAGTCGATCTATCCGGCCATCTTCTGCCAGTCCTGTCAAAGGTACGGGAGTTTAGATCCCACATAGAGTCAATCTATATAAAAATAATAAGTATCCTGTGAAAGGTAAAGCAGCTTACCGCACTGGCTTGGCGCTTCGTGCTGAATCTGTGATCCTTAGTAATAAGGGGGGGACCTCGGCACTTTTGAACAGCACCCTCCAGGCGTCTTCATGAGTCGTGTCAAAGAGCCTGTTTAGAGTTCGGTGCTGCGCCGGATTGAACTCCCACAAGTTGAACTCCCGTTGTTGGCATGGGAGTATCCGGCGGATGAGCATAACTTGGACTATGTTGACAAGCTTGAGCTTCTTGTCCACCATGTTTTGAATACATGTTTGGAGTCCGGTCAGCTCTTTCGAACTACCCCAGGACAGGCCCTTCTCTTTCCAGGAGGTGAGCCGTGTGGGGATGCCAGATCGGAACTCGGGGGCCGCTGCCCATGCAGGGTTGCGCGGCTCAGTGATATAGAACCACCCCGATTGCCACCCCTTTATGGTTTCCACAAAGGAGCCCTCGAGCCATGTTACGTTGGGCATCTTGCCCACCATGGCGCCTCCGCACTCCGCCTGGCGGCCGCCCACCACCTTCGACTTGACGTTGAAGGTCTTCAGCCATAAGCCGAAGTGGGGCTTGATGCGGAGGAAGGCCTCACACACGAGATAAATACCGAGATGTTGAGGATGAAGTTGGGGGCCAGATCATGGAAATCCAGGCCATAATAAAACATGAGCCCCCGGATGAAGGGATGGAGAGGGAATCCCAGTCCGCGGAGGAAATGGGTGAGGAATACTACCCTCTCATGGGGCCTGGGGGTGGGGATGAGCCGCCCCTCATCTGGGAGCCGGTGCACGATGTTGTCGGGCAGGTATCCGGCTCTCCTCAGTTTCTTGATGTCTCCCTCCGTGATGAAGGAGAATATCCACCTGCCTCCCGCTCCGGACATGATTGGAGAAGGTTGAGGTGGAAAGTGCGGACTTGGGCGCTAGAGCTCGAGTGTGCGAAAACGGATGGGTAAGGGAGGAAGAAGGCGTGGATAGAAAGGTGAACCCTTATCCCTTTATATAGGCGGACGAAACTAAGCGTCCCCACATGGCTGGTAAAACTCGCTTATCCCCCAAGCGCCGCAATTGATGGCGCGGTTGGGTCACCCACACCCGTATTGATGAGAATCCTGTAATAAGGGGACACGATCTCTGCTTTGACAAGACGTGTCGAAAAACTGCCTCGCGTTATGTGCGGGGCTGGTTAAAAGAAACGGTTCGAATAATCACCGGGCCGTGACGTAACGTCATGCTGCCAAAACAAGACAGCAAATTAGATCTGCAAAAATATTATTCTCTCTACGGTGGAATGTGGAACTTATTTTGCAGGGTCGGACACTATCCTCGTATTCAAATTCTTCTGTGATGTATTCAGAGAAGGAACCTGCCTTGCAATGCCGAAGACAATACTGCGCGCCGGACTCATCGTCATTGAAGCCTGGTTCAGGGGCTACTGAGGGAGTCCTGGATTAGGGGGTCTCCGGACAGCCGGACTATCTCCATTGGCCAGAATGTTAGACTATGAAGATACAAGATTGAAGACTTCGTCTCGTGTCCGGATGGGACTCTACTTGGCGTGGAAGGCAAGCTAGGCAATACGGATATGGATATCTCCTCCTTTGTAACCGACCTTGTGTAACCCTAACCCTCTCCGGTGTCTATATAAACCGAAGGGTTTTAGTCCGTAGGACAACAACCATAACATACAATCATACCATAGGCTAGCTTCTAGGGTTTAGCCTCTCTGATCTCGTGGTAGATCTACTCTTGTACTACCCATATCATCAATATTAATCAAGCAGGACGTAGGGTTTTACCTCCATCAAGAGGGCCCGAACCTGGGTAAAACATCGTGTCCCCTGCCTCCTGTTACCATACGGCCTAGACTCACAGTTCGGGACCCCCTACCCGAGATCCGCCGGTTTTGACACCGACAAGAGCGGTTAAAGAATGTTACCGGAGTGCCTGCAGACTTGTCCGTATTGTGCTTCCGTCAATGCCCATGGTATCTTGAGTGCATAATTATGTATGCGCGGTATAGTTTTAACAGGTATACGAGACGGCCAGCGGAAGCCGAACTGCTATTTTTGTTCCGGATTTGATCGATCTTCAGGGGGAAATTGCTTCCGCCCTTCGTCATTTAGCTGGTGAGCCGCTCCGTTGTCCCTATTGCCTGGTGGCCCATTTCCATTGTGTCCGGCGTTGAGCCTGCCGGCTTGCTTGAGGACCCAACAGCTTCTGTTGGTGTGATTAGCTGGTTTATTAGGGTGGCCATGAATCTGGCAGGGCCGGTCCAATATCCTGTCTAGTTTGGATGGTCCATCTCTGTTTGCTTTGAATGGATTTTTCCGTTGGCCGGGCTTGGGATTGCTAAATCCGGCATTGACCGCTGTGTCGCGTGATCTTTCATTGTCATTGCGACTGTTGTGTATGCTTCGTCGTGGCTTGCCATCGCCGTCTCGTATTTCGGAAGTGCCCGAGTCGCTGGCGCTATTGCTTCTATGAGCGAGCCAGCTGTCTTCTCCCGTGCAAAAGTGGGTCATTAGAGCGGTAAGGGCTGTCATGGATCTAGGTCCATCTTGACCGAGGTGGCGTGCAAGCCATTCATCCCGGACGCTATATTTAAAGGCTGCAAGGTCCTCCGCGTCTGGACAGTCGATGATTTGGTTCTTTTTAACTAGGAACCTGGTCCAGAGCTTCCTGGCTGACTCTTTGGGCTGCTGGACAATGTTACTTAAGTCATCGGCGTCTGGTGGCCGGACATATGTTCCTTGGAAGTTGTTGCGAAAGGCGTCCTCCAAATCCTCCCAGCTGCCGATAGAATTTTTTGGTAGACTGTTTAACCAGTACCGAGCTGGTCCTTTGAGTTTTAGTGGTAGGTATTTGATGGCATGAAGGTCGTCTCCGCGGGCCATGTGGATATGGAGGAGGAAGTCCTCGATCCATACCACGGGATTCGTTATTCCATCGCATGATTCGATATTCATGGGTTTGAACCCGTCTGGGAATTCATGCTCCATTACTTCAATTGTGAAGCAAAGAGGGTGTGCGGCGCCTCTATGTTGGGCCACACTGCAGCGTGTCTCTGAAAGAGTCCATTTGCGGTTTTCAGCCCGAGTGTGGCTAGGTTTGTCACGTCCGAATAGGTGGCCGTCGTCATGTGTCGAGGTATGTCCTTGTGATCAGTAGACCGCTCTTGAGTGTCCAGCTTTGCTACTCAAGTCTTGTTGACGGTCGTATGTATAACCCTGAGCTGTTTTGTTCCTGCTTTTACTGCGAGGTGGGGCGGTTTGGTGTTCGGCTTGAGTTGCCGCTTTACCTGGGCCCAGTTGTGGTCGACCTGCCGTATTGTGCGATGATGGAACGGGCTCCAGTGCCTCATCGTCGCCCTGGGATAGCAATCTATGCTTCGTGTAGCTTTCGGCTGGTCCACTAAGGCCGTATTCTTCGGCGGCTAGGACTTTAGTCCATTTATCATTGAGCAGATCTTGGTCAGCTTGAAGCTGCTGCTGCTTCTTTTTCAGGCTCCTTGCCGTGGCTATTAGTTGGCGCTTGAAGCGCTCCTGCTCACAAGGTTCCTCACACACGATGAAATCCTCAGTGCCGAGGCCCATCTCATCCTCAGAGAGCGGAAGGTAATTGTCGTCCTCCGAATCTTCGTGTGTGTCCTGTTTAGCAGGGCTAACTTGCCTATCTTCCCGTGCATCTTGTTCATTAGTTGTATCCACGGGGTCTTCGTTGTCATCGGCATCATTGTCCATGCCATCTATATTTTCGGAGTCGTAATCCAGTGTATCGGTTGAATCCTCGATTGTGGCTATGAAGTGGGTGGTGGGTGGGGAGCACAATTCTCCATCGTCAGCCCCTAGTTTGAGCCGGATATAGTTCGGCTAAGAGTCCTCCGCCAAGGACAGGTTTTTAATGAGTTTAGCACATCGCCCAAAGGCGAGTGCTGGAAGATGTCTGCGGCGCTGAATTTGAAGATCGATAAACGATCAAGCTCGGCGTCCGCGGGCTCGCGCGGTTTGGAACCTATGGCCGGAGACGAGTCAGGCATTCCGGCGACATAGGCATCGTGTGAGACCAGGTCCATGTGCGGCTCCAACGCCGTGGAATCTGCGGCCTCCGAGGTGGGGTTCATCCTCCCGTTTTTGGATGGCGCGGCCTGCTCCGGCTCTAGGGCCAGCGCGGTTACAGGAGTGATCTCCCGGCCCGATGACAGGTTTAGGTCATGATCATCAGGGTGGCCGGGAGAGGCCACCGCGGTATCGAATCCGGCGAAGATCAAGTCTCCACGGATGTCCGTGACGTAGTTCAAGCTCCCGAATCTGACTTGATGGCCAGGGGCATAGCTTTTGATCTGCTCCAGATGGCCAAACGAGTTGGCCCATAGTGCGAAGCTACCGAATATGAAGATCTTCCCGGGGAGGAAAGTTTCTCGGCAGACAGCATCATCATTGATGGTTAAAGGGGCCATCAAACCTTTCAGCGACATCACAGAGGAACTCTCAATGAAAGCACTAATGTCGGTGTCAAAACTGGTGGACCTCGGGTAGGGGGTCCCGAACTGTGCGTCTAAGGTTGATGGTAATAGGAGACAGGGGACACGATGTTTTACCTAGGTTCGGGCCCTCTTGATGGAGGTAATATCCTACGTCCTGCTTGATTGATATTGATGAATATGAGTATTACAAGAGTTGATCTACCACGAGATCGTAATGGCTAAACCCTAGAAGTCTAGCATGTATGACTAAGGTATTGAGTATATCCTTTTCGGACCTCACCCTCTGGTTTATGTAGACACCGGGGGGATCTAGGGTTACATAGAGTCGGTTACATAAGATGGAATATTCATTGTTGTTCGCCAAGCTTGCTTTCCACGCCAAGGAGAGTCTTATCCAGACACGGGTACAGTCTTCGGTCTTCATATCTTCACAACCCATCAGTCTGGCCCATAGATAACAGGCCGGACACCCGAGGACCCCTTAGTCCAGGACTCCCTCACTCTTAGCTATTGAAAACTCTTGAGTTGTAGCTCTTGCCGCTACACTGGTTTGTTTGCCTCTTGACTGATTGCATGGTTAGAGAGCTGCAGGGTCGACTTTGATAGCAACATTCTGCCACCCAAGGACCTCTCCGCTCCTAGCGCTCCGCTCTGCTCCTAGCCTAGCCCCGCCGTTGGCCACTCTAGCCACGGTGGCCACCGCCTAGTCCCCACCCGTTGCTGGCCGCTCCGGCCACGACGGCCACCGCAGCTCACGTCGTTCGCCACTCCGGCCACGACGACCACTCCTGTCTGAGTCATGTGTTTAGCAGATCTCCGCTTTGAGAGAGGCCATGCATTTGAAGATCACATCTGGCACTCCCTGTATCTGCCGATCAATTTCACGGCAGAGCCGGGGCAAAGAGAATTCTTTCTGGTGGCCGAATTTACAAGATCAAAGATCCTACTTACGGAGGAACCAATAGGTACAGTCCATCTCTCCTGCTTTAGAGGTCGAGCTTCTTTGTTCAAAGTTCATAAACTGCGTGATTCTCTTTTCAAGTCCTCGGTTTCTTCTATCAATGTTGGTTTTGCTATTTACAATGGAGGAAATGGGCCAAAATTTCGATCTCTTACGGACCCTAATCAGGAAGATGGATGGACAGTGGTTACTCATTCGAGAAATGCAAATTCTTATGCAGATGTTGTGCATGCCCCGAGATTTTACAATCAAGCTTCAAAAGATCTCGCCAAGCTCAATCCACGATGTTAGCTACTATGGTTTTTGACATACTTCAATATCCGATAGAGGGCAATAATGAAGCGGCAAATCAGCAAATTCAAAATGGCCCAGGAGTAATGCCAGGTCCCTTTTCTGACCCAAGGCCCATCTCGGCCCAGTCCAAAGCCTTATGCGTTCGCTGTCTGTTAACGGGCCATGAGACACCGACTTGCAAAAATAAAATCCGATGTCGTAATTGCAAGGAGTGGGGCCACATTGCCAGTAGCTGCCGCTCGGGCTTCCTCTCTCTCACCTTGTCAAATCAATTGACTGCCTCGGTACTGCTCCTGCTGCAGCAGCCCCCGATAATGGTGCGATTGTGATGCCTCAATCGAGGAATGCTATCGAGTCCTCCGGCAATCAAGTGCCTCGTATTACTTCCCTACCTAACAATCCTGAAGCCGCAACGCCCCATTCTGCTCGTTCGACCTCTCTTCCACCTCCACCTCCATTGACAGTCAGTAGGCTCCTGCAATCTTCGAAGTTGAGGGGAGAGCTTGTTCTGCGAGCAATGGCTAACTTTCCTTTCGATCTGACGCTGTTTCTCCCACCTCATCATCAAACAATCTAGGTAGAAGGGAGGCCAGCAAGGGTGCGGGCCATCACTGATCCTGCCACGCCGCGGCATGAGGATTGGGCAATCTCCACCATTGTCCCCGTGCCGAATCAGCATGTTCATTTTCCTAATGTGAGGCAGATCATTGGTGAGTTTCTCACACAAGTCAAGCATCCAGGGTTTCAAGAGATTTGGCACTGCCCGTTCGGTCAAGCTTACGTCAGATTAAGATCACCTTTTGATAGAGATGCTCTTGTGCTCTAAAGCCCTCATACATATGGTGATGTTCATATCATCTTCCATATCACAATCAAGGTTTAAATTGGAGAAATCTAGCTCTTAGTAGAGATATTTGGGCTCTGTTGATAGGGTTTCCCTTTGATAAGAGAGAAATTCAGGAGTTGGCAAATGTTGCCAGAAGCTTTGGTAAGATGCTGCTTTGGGACAGAGCAAGGAGCATACAGGCAGCCCTTATGGTCAAAATTAGAGTAGAAGATATGAGAGATGTACCTATCAACATTTTGGTTGGGAATTCTGATGATCCTAATGCTGAATCCAGATGAAGACCCAGTGCCAGTGGATGAAAATCCTCATCCGTAGCCAGCAAATAACTTTCACCACCGCAATCAGCTAAATCACTTCATTGTGCCTATTCAACAGCATCAAGCTCAAGATATCATGGCAGGGGAGCAATAGAACTTTCACCAGCAAGCTGAGAAAGAAGCAGAGCAAGAGGAAGAGGATGATCTTCCAGGATGGGAACACTGGGCAATGCCAGCAGAGGATGATGAGTTCATTGACCAGGAACTGGAAGATGGGGAATTCATGGAACTGGCAGATCTGTTACAACCCCTAGATGAGCAACATATGCGAGCAAATCTTCTTGAGATGGACCCACATAGTGATCTCACACTCTCTGTGGGGTCAAATGGAGTTGAAGTTGCAATGCAAGTGGAAGATGCACATCAGATTGAGGAGAGAAATGTTCTTTTAAACCACTTGGGCTAGGCCCAAGATGCCATTCCTGCCCTCAACTTAGCTTTGGGGCCCATGCAAGCCCATCAACAGGAGATCATCCATGTGCCTGCTCCACCTACTTATGTTGCTCCAATTGACTTCTTCAACCTCATGCCACCAGCTCAGCAAGTAAATCTGACAAGAATTGATCTCAATCAGGATTTTCCCAAATCACCACCTCCAAGTATTTTTGTTAGCAACCAAGCTCAACAACACTCTCCCTTGCTGGCAAATGATCTGATTTTAGTAGAGGAAAATGTTGAGGAAGATGGATCTCTCTTTGACTTAAATCTTGCTGAGGGAGTGGACCCTGTTATTCAGTTAGCATTACCTTATGAGTATTTGAATGCTATTAACAGAGAGGATGCTCATAGCACTACTGTGGATTAGGAAATAGAGACACTGGACTGCACTTCAGATGCTACCTCCAAGCCCTCTTCGGGCTCAGAAATTATTAATGTTACATGTAACTCATCTTCAGATATCTCAGCACCACCAGGTTTTAATTCCAAAGGAAAATATTTTTCTAATCCTGCACATACTGACCCTAATGCAGATTCGGTAGGGTGGGGTTTTGCAAGCCACTCTTCCTGGGAGCGGCACTTTTCTCTTAGCATAAAGGACACCATAGCAGTTATGGTACCATTTGACTAGGTGGATTTCATGTGTATTGCTTTATTGACTCCAGAGAAGTTTGATTGGACAAAGATGTTTTTGCAATCTCCTATGTGGCAAATTATTTGTGAAGGATTTCAGCAGTCACAACAGTTAATGTTCTACATTCCTACTAGTTGCCCTGTAACTGAAGCAACCTCATGTTCTCAGAGTCAGGAAAATAGACTGGAGTGAAGGAAATATGCCCTAGAGGCAATAACAAAGTTGTTATTTATATTTCCTTATATCATGATAAATGTTTATTATTCATGCTAGAATTGTATTAACCAGAAACTTAGTACATGTGTGAATACATAGACAAACAGAGTGTCACTAGTATGCCTCTACTTGACTAGCTCGTTGATCAAAGATGGTTAAGTTTCCTAGCCATGGACAAAGAGTTGTCATTTGATAAACGGGATCGCATCATTAGAGAATGATGTGATTGACTTGACCCATCCGTTAGCTTAGCACTATGATCATTTAGTTTATTGCTATTGCTTTCTCCATAACTTATACATGTTCCTATGACTATGAGATTATGCAACTCCCGAATACCGGAGGAACACTTAGTGTGCTAACAAACTTCACAACATAACTAGGTGACTATAAAGATGCTCTACAGGTGTCACCGATTGTGTTTGTTGAGTTGGCATAGATCAAGATTAGGATTTGTCACTCTGCGTATCGGATAGGTATCTCTGGGCCCTCTCGGTAATGCACATCACTATAAAGCCTTGCAAGCAATGTGACTAATGAGTTAGTTACAGGATGTAGCATTATAGAACAAGTAAAGAGACTTGCCGGCAACGAGATTGAACTAGGTATGATGATACCGACGATAGAATCTCAGGCACGTAACATACCGATGACAAAGGGAACAACGTATGTTGTTATGCGGTTTGACCGATAAAGATCTTCGTAGAATATGTAGGAACCAATATGAGCATCCAGGTTCCGCTATTGGTTATTGACCGGTGATGAGTCTCGGTCATGTCTACACAGTTCTCGAACCCGTAGGGTCCGCACGCTTAACGTTCAGTGACAATCGGTATTATGAGTTTATGTGTTTTGATGTACCGAAGGTTGTTCGGAGTCCCAGATATAATCACAGACATGCCGAGGAGTCTCGAAATGGTTGAGACATAAAGATCGATATATTGGATGACTATGTTTGGACATCGGAATGGTTCCGGGTGAGTTTGGGCATATACTGGAGTACCGGGAGGTTACCGGAACCCCCCCGGGAAGTATATGGGCCTTATTGGGCCATAGTGGGAGAGAGGAGAAGGGAGCCTAGGAGGGGGCGTGCCCCCCAAGCCCAATCCAAATTGGGTGGGTGGCCGGCCCCCCTTTCCTTCCCCCTTCTTTCCTCTCCTAATCCAACTAGGGAAGGGGGGGGGGCAATCCTACTCCTGGTGGGAGTAGGATTCCGTTGGGCGTGCCATAGAGGGCCGGCTGTCGTGGTTTTGTCACGGCAGATGTCCTAGAGAAAGGACTTAGTCGTGGAGCCATCGCGATGGGTTAGCTTGAAGGGGTTAAAGCGGACACAAGGACACAAGAGAGTTTATACTAGTTCGGCCCCTTCGATGAAGGTAAAAGCCTACGTCTAGTTGTTATGGAATTGATGGGGTTTCGATGACTAGGGAGCAAACAAGCTTCGCCTATGTCTCGAGTTGTTGTCTGTTCTCCCTGAACCGCCACCGGGTCGTCCCCTTATATACACGGGTGACTCCCGTCGGCTTACGGAGTCCCAATACCGGCTCATAGATGTGTCCGGTTTGGTCTCTACTTATCCCTAACTTACAATACAGGTTAACTACTAACGCTGGTTTACGGCTACAGGCCTTGAACCAACCATGGGCCTTGAGCCCTCCTCTGTCTTCTTGGGCTTTAACATACTTAACTGCTGACAAAGTTAACCCGGCCCAGATAGGCCGGTTTACACCCAGTAGTAATATCCCCAACATTAGGCCCCAGATTGATTTGAATGGGTTCATGTCAATCCTTTAATAAAAGTTTCATCTTCAACATCTTTTTATAAATTGGTAAACCGCCATGATGTCATCTTCTCTGATTGCTGTAAACCGGAGTGACGTCACTGTCATAACGAAGCTATCCATTATGCTTCTTTGTTTAATAGATCGGCGGAAATCGAGGCGACAGCTCCGTTTTGTGGCCCCTTGATTGTCGCGCCTGACTCATGTTCTTTCGCCTTATAAATAGGACCGAAGGGTCATTTCTTTTCTCCTTTCGTGCCTTCTTCGTCTTCCTCGCATCGCCAGCCTCGGAGCTCCGCCACCACCATCGACCTCTGCCTCATCCTTGGCCGCTGCATCAACTTGAGCGCACCAGAACATCGCGGCAACCTTCCGCATCTTCCTCAGCTCCGGTAAATCTTCTATCCTTTCCCCCGCAGATCTAGCCTAGGGTTTCGCAGTTCTTCAGTGTTCATCGTCTGCATCTTGCTCATACGATAGATCTTTAGATGAATCCGCAAATCTTTACTCTGTGCAACGATAGTTGTTTGACCTTCGCCTTCACTTATGCATCTCAAACCATAGATCTATATGAACGTTTTGCTCATTGGTTCGGTACTGCTCCTTTGAACCTCTAAGCATTTATCTCTTTTCTGAACTTGCTTCAGATCCAATGCTGTAAAGAAATCTTGTGAAACCTGGTTCTTCGTACTTGTCCATCCGCAATCTCAGCTTTTCAATGCTTAGATCAGGCGGTTTAACCTTATAGAAAATTTTCCAAACTGGTATATGCCATTAGTCCCCTTGTTGAACCGCCAGATGTTGGTTGCTTCATGAAACTCCGGTTCAGATAGTTCTGTCTCCGGTTTAACAGTGCACATACCAACGTACCTTGATCAAATGCATTTTTGAACCAGGATCTTCTACCTTGCAGATTCCATCATGGCCAAGCAAGTATATGAGTGCAATTGGGTTCCTTCTCGCGTCACAGAGGATCAACTGGACGATTTAGTCCTGATTGGCGCTTTAGGCAGCAAAGATACCATCCATTGGAGGGCTCCTGGCAAAGAATGCCCTCCCACACCTCGAGAAGGAGAGGTTGTTGTTTTCGTAGATCACTTAGCCCGGGGCTTTAAGCCGCCCGGTTCTAAATTTTACCGGGATGTTTTAGCCGATTTCCAACTCCATCCCCAAGACACTGGCCCCAACTTGTTAAAAATATGTGTCACCTCCAAGTGCTCTGTGAGGTGTTCTTTCAAGAGGAGCCCACAGTGGAATTGTTCAGAGACCTTTTCCATCTAAACCGCCGTACTGAGTTTACTGATGGCTCTAATACAGAGTTGGGTGGCGTGGCGATTCAGAAAAGGAAAGAGGTCACATACCCTCACGCCAAGCTGCACAGTCACCCCAAGGAGTGGAATCAGACATGGTTCTACTGCAAAGACACCTCCCCTGCTGGTGAGAATCCCTTGCCTGGCTTTCGTCCGGAGCGGCTCAGCAATACACACCCTTTTCCTCAAAGATTGACTGCCCAGGAGAGAAGCAAATATGCTCCCCAACTGTCAAAGCTCAGAGGCTTTATGGCCAACGGTTTAACAGGGGTTGATCTCGCTCGCTGTTGGATATCATGGAGCATACTGCCCCTTTGTCAGCACTCCGGTTTGATGTGCGAGTATACTGACAGTGTTGATGACCCACTGCGACACTCAAAAATCCAGCTCTCCGATGAAGAAATCACAGAGGCTGTGAATAAGATGCTGAATGAACCGGAGCACATCTGCGCTAGAACCGGCCTGCTTCCCTTCTGTGCCACCAACAAACCGCCAGCTGTAAGACTTTGATTTTTCTCTTTGCTGAATCTATTATTGATATGTCTGGTCATTGTTTAATATCAGTGTCTGCATAATCAGGGCAATGATCCGTTTTGGAGAAAAAAACTGCCGCAGGAGAAACCAGAAAAACCAGACAAACCGGAAAGAGCAACTTGGCAAAAGACTAAAGCTGTGAAGAAGACTGCCCACAGGAAAAGAACCACTGCATCTTCTAATCCGGCCCCTGATGATGATGTGGATAATCCGGACTTTGAGGTAGAGCTTGACTCACTTGGTTTATTTTTCAGGCGTCTTATTGATGATGATATTTGTCAGGATGATGCCGAAGCCAGCCACGCGGATGTTGCAGAGGTAATTATTCTCTCTTTCGTTCTGAAAGTTTGCCTTCACAAAAAATCCGCCAGGCAAACCGGAAAGTTAAATTTTCTCATCCTCTTGCTTATTTGGATCCTAAATTTCTTATGAAGACCCAACAACACGAAGCTCGTCGCACAACCCGGCACAGCGGCCAGGTAGTTACCTCCGCCGGTTTACCGAATAATCCGGTTCGGAAACGCCATTCAGATGTCTCTAATTTGCTTATCAGTGCTTGTCCTAAAGCGGGCTGCTTTCGTCAACCTCTTAATCCGTCTGACTCCAATTACCAGGTTACTTCCCACTCATCTTCTGGCGAGTCATCGGCTACTCAGCTCCCACCGCTTAAAACGGTGCTTGGGTAAGCTATACTTATTGTGATGTTTGCAGTACATCGCCTTAGAACATATGCTGCATTTGATTTTATTATTCTTCTCAGGGCCAAACCTAGGCCAAGCAAGAAGGCCCGCCTGGACAAAGCGGCCGAAGAAGATGTCGTTCTTGAAGCAGACAAGACACCCAATGCTAAAGCGGCTATTCCTGACGATATTCCCAATGATCCACCGCAGCAAGATGATGATCTTATTGCTGAAGAGAGACCTACTGATACCTCAGGTCCTATCCATCAGCCCACAGGTTCCATCCGGATTGAAAGCTCCACCGGTCCAGCAAAACCTACTAACAAGCCAACAGCGCTAGTGCAAACCGGCGGTACCAAGGATGATGAGGTTGTCATTACTAGCACTGGCCATACTGAGCCAAGCAATCCTATCGCTTTATCCAAACATTCTGCCAAGGAAGAATTTGCTGCCTTTGGCAAAGGCAAGTGGAACGCTGATCTGATGACTTACACTGCTCTGAACGCCCAAGATATCCATTCCGGCTATCTGAACCGGCTGTATACCAGTCGTGACTACGAAGCCGGTCTGGTTAATATGATGAAAGATAAATATGAGGTAACTTCCATATGCTCCTTCCTGCTTGTATGCTTCCATTCTTGCTGACTCTCCTAGCCCCCAAGGGCCGGTTTGAAATATTCTTTCAAACCAGGACTTAATAATATAAATCTTGATGCTTTGAAATTCGCTGATGTAGCCCCCAAGGGCCGGTTCAACTTAGCGTAGTTAAACCGGTACTTTAAGTAATTGAAACTGCCGCATCAGAATATATATGATCAAATAGCCATTAGCCCCCAAGTGCCAAGTTGAATACTTGTATTGATCTTGGGACTTTGTAAACAATTGAAAGATGAAGATCGAATATGCATTAGCCCCCAAGTGCTAAGCGCATAACTTGTTATGTGGTTGGTACTTGAATCCTTCTACCGATTTGTTGAAGCATATATCTGTATGCATGTAGGCGGAGCTGAAGACGAAATAAAACCAAGTCATCGATCTTCAAGAAAACCTGAAAACCCAACAGGCTGAAACCTCCAAAGCAAAAGAGGAATTGGCCAGCGTTTTAAGCGCCATGGAACAACTTAAGGAGGACTTCAAGAAGAAACGGGCGGATTGGGCCACTGAAAAGTCCGCTTTGATCAAACGAGTAGAGGATGCCGAGGCTGCACTAAAACCAGTGACGGATGAACTGACCAGCATAAAGCGGCACGTTCATGCCATGACCACTGCTATCTTTGGTAAGCCAGCTTGCCTTCTGAATTGGCTCTGCCTTCTTATAGAGTCGCCGGTTTATTAACCCTTTATGGTATTTCAGGGACACGCATTGGCCACTTGGGGTCAGATGTGCGGAAGAAATTGAAAGCCGCCTATACATTGGTTGAACAATTGTATACCGGTGCCCAGCGGATCATCTGTACCGCGTCTCATAACAAACCGGCGCCCACTTTGATTCAAGATACTCTGATGAAACTGTCAGTGCTTCCTGCCCGGGTTGAAGAGCTAAAGAAATCTGCTGCTCGAACCGGTGCAATCAATGCCTTAATCCGAGCAAAAGCCTGGGTGCCGGATTTTGATCCTATTGAAGCGGCTTAGGGATATCCCAGCTTGAAGGAAGACATGTCAGAATTTGGTGAAGCGGATCTGCGAGCAATAAACCGGGAGGTACGTCCACTAGCTTGTCAGTTGGCTGAGGAAGCAGACTTGTCTCATTATCAAGCGCAATATGACAGTCAGAACAAGCGAATAGCTGCACCAATCCATGAATCGGAAAATCTGATCCCTCCAATCCGTAAGCATACTTACTCTCCCGATATTGACCTATCATTGCTGATCCATGATGAAGCTGTTTTTCAAGCATTAATGGGAATCGGCTGGACAACTGTGGATTTCCAGCCACTGGGTAGAGAAACGGAGGCTGAAGCGGCACAGGATGACCCACAACCATCAGGCCAGGCTGGTGACCAAGCTTGAACCGGAAGCCGGTTTTAAAACTGCCTCTCCTTTGTGAAAAACAATTATATTATTATGGGCACCATGTTGCCTTGTAATAGGCTAGCTGATACCTTTGATGTTGATATGCCTTCGTGCATAACTTGTTCATCCTGTGGTAATGAACTTTCCAAAACACTTTCTGAAATGAGAAATTCGTCAAGTGCCACCGCGGTTGTACCGTCAGGCGGAATATGATGTCTGTATATATGAAATCAAAACATCCAAAACAAAATTTTAAGTATATGATCAAATTTTTGAGATACATAATACCTGCCATCGTTGAGTGTGAAGTTGGCTTGGCCAATCTTGAAGCGGAGTTTTGCAAACCCACACTGTTGGAGGAGATAACAACTCCTGTATATATATATATATATATATATATATATATATATATATATATATATATATATATATATATATATGACGCTGGTTTACCATGTAAACCGTGCCGGGTTATAATAAACACCGTGTTACTCCATAAGAGGATGTTAACAACAAGGATCAAACCGGGCAAATAGTCTCCAGATTGACGTGAACTGTGTTCCGTCAATTGATTGGTTAAAAAACTTTGTCGGTTTAAAAAACGCAATAAAAAGCAAAAAACCCCCCTTCAAAGAAAAGTGTGAAGCAAAAGCAATGACAAAACCGTTTGCCAAAAAAGGTTTATTTTAGCTGATCAAATGGCGTTACCATGGCCAAACACGACCAAGCTCCCGTTAGGTGTAACTATGGTTCTAGTCAGCCAGGTCCCCAAATGAAACCGTGGCATTTATGCCGACCAAATGGCATGGTCATGGTTCGGGTTCGACCAAGCCCCCAAGTGATTCTGTGGCCTTAGGCCGATCAAGAGGCATGACTGGTTCAGACATGACCAAGTCCCCAAGTGATCTGGCGGCTCTCGCCTATCAAGAGGCATGGTATTGGTTCGGACACGACCAATCCTCCAAGTGATATAACACGATGCTTTTAGCAAAGCGAACTCAAGGGGTAAACCGGAAGCCGCTTTAAAACAACTCTGTGTAACCACACATGATGTAAAAGAACAGATACCCCGCTTTAGCTGAGGTTCCGGTTTATTATAGTTAATATATACATCGCTGTAATATGTACATAAGTAGAACCAATGGCTCAGGTGTAATAAGGCTGAAGATGAGCTATGTTCCATGGCCTGTTGGTCTCCTCCTCTGATGTACGTGAGTCCTTATGTTCTCGAATATCGATCAGATAGTATGACCCGTTGTGCAGATTCTTGCTGACCACGAAAGGCCCCTCCCAAGGTGGGGATAACTTATGCATACCAGTCTGATCTTGGATGAGCCGAAGCACCAAATCTCCCTCCTGAAAGGTTCTGGTTCTGACCCGGCGACTGTGATAACGACGAAGATCCTGCTGGTAAATCGCCGATCGGGCGGCTGCGATGTCACGCTCTTCATCCAACCGGTCCAAAGCATCTTGCCATGCTGTCTCGTTGTCCGCTTCAATATAAGCCGTTACACGAGGTGAATCATGACGGATATCACTGGGGAGAACCGCCTCCGCTCCATAAACCATGAAGAACGGTGTGTATCCTATTGATCTGTTGGGCGTTGTATTGATGCTCCATAGCACAGATGGTAATTCTTCTACCCAACAACCCGACGTTCTCTGCAAAGGAACCATGAGCCGGGGCTTGATGCCTCTCAGGATCTCTTGATTAGCTCTTTCTACTTGACCATTGGACTGTGGATGTGCCACTGATGAAATGTCGAGCCGGATGTGCTCCCGTTCACAGAACTCCTTCATAGCACCTTTGGACAAATTGGTACCATTATCTGTGATAATACTATGCGGAAAGCCAAACCAGAAAATCACCTTTTTGATGAACTGAACCGCCGTGGCCGCATCACACTTGCTAACAGGTTCTGCCTCCACCCACTTTGTAAACTTGTCAACCGCCACTAGGAGGTGGGTCTTCTTATCTTTGGACCTTTTGAAAGGCCCAACCATATCTAGCCCCCAAGTCGCAAACGGCCAAGTAATTGGAATCATTCTCAATTCTTGAGCCGATACATGAGCACGTCTTGAAAACCTTTGGCAACCATCACATCGTCTGACCAGATCCTCTGCATCAGCATGAGCAGTTAACCAATAGAAGCCATGGCGAAACGCTTTAGCCACCAGATACTTTGAACCGGCGTGGTGACCACAATCTCCTTCGTGGATCTCACGCAAAATTTCACGGCCTTCTTCAGGAGACACGCAATGTTGAAAAGCTCCTGATACACTGCAATGATGCAACTCGCCGTTGATGATAGCCATGGACTTGGATCGCCGGATTATCTGCTGGGCCAGAATCTCATCCTCTGGCAACTCGCCCCAGTTCTTGTACGCCAGGTAAGGAAGCGTCAAATCTGGAATAACATGAAGAGCTGCCACCAATTGAGCCTCCGGATCAGGAATAGCCAAATCCTCTTCACCAGGGATCTTCATCGACGGGTTGTGCAGCACATCCAGAAAAACATTGGGCGGGACCGGTTTGCACTGAGAGCCCAGCCGGCTTAAAGCGTCCGCTGCTTCATTTTTCCGCCGGTCCACGTGGTCCACCTGATAGCCTCTAAAATAACCTGCAACAATATCCACCTCACGACGATATGCTGCCATGAGTGGGTCCTTGGAGTCCCAAGTGCCAGACACCTGCTGAGCCACAAGGTCCGAGTCACCGAAGCACTTAACTCGACTTAGATTCATCTCCTTAGCAATCCGGAGACCATGGAGCAAGGCTTCATACTCAGCTGCATTGTTAGTACAAGGGAACATTAAGCGGAGAACATAACAAAACTTATCACCTCGTGGGGAGGTTAATACGACTCCAACCCCCGAGCCTTCCAATTGCCTGGATCCGTCAAAATGGATGGTCCAATACGTATGATCCGGATTTTCTTCAGGTGCTTGCATTTCTGTCCAAACCGCTGTCCGAGGCACATACTTCAAACCGTACGGCCCCAGCTCTATAGCCCACTTTGCAATCCGGCCAGTTGCTTCCCAGTTCTGGATGATATCTCCCAAAGGAGCAGAACTGACCACTGTAATTGGATGCGCTTGGAAGTATTGTTTAAGCTTCTAGCTTGCCATAAAAACTCCATACACCAGCTTCTGCCAATGCGGATACCTTTGCTTGGACTCAATGAGCACCTCGCTGATATAATAGACCAGATGTTGAACCGGATGCTCCTTACCTGCCTCCTTTCGCTCTACCACAATAGCCACACTGACCGCCCGAGCATTAGCAGTAACATATAGCAGCAACAGCTCCTTGTCAATGGGAGCAGCGAGCACAGGCGGATTGGCCAATTGCCGTTTTAAGTCCTCAAATGCTTCATCAGCAGCAGAACTCCAGACAAACTGATCCGTCTTTTTCAACATCTGATACAAAGGGATTGCCTTCTCACCGAGGCGGCTGATAAACCGGCTTAACGCAGCAATCCGGCCTGCTAGGCGCTGAACATCATTGATACACTTCGGTTTAGCGAGGGAGGTGATGGCTGTGATCTTCTCCGGATTAGCCTCAATTCCCCTATTGGAAACCAAGATGCCTAATAACTTGCCTACCGGTACACCAAAGACACACTTGTCCGGATTAAGCATCATCTTGTATGTCCTCAGGTTATCAAAGGTTTCCTTCAAATCATCAATCAGAGTCTCCTTCTCCCTGGACTTAACCACGATATCATCCACGTAAGCATGTACATTACGGCCAATCTGCTTGTGAAGACAATTTTTTACACACCGTTGGTAAGTCGCTTGGGCACTCTTGAGCCCGAAGGGCATAGACACATAGCAGAAGGCTCCAAAGGGAGTTATAAATGCCGTCTTCTCCTGGTCCTTAATTGCCATTTTGATCTGATGATAGCCAGAATACGCATCCAAAAAACTTAAACGCTCACAGCCCACCGTAGCATCAATAATTTGATCAATACGGGGGAGAGCAAAAGGATCTGCTGGACAAGCCTTATTAAGATCTGTGTAATCCACACACATGCGCCAGGTGCCGTTTTTCTTGAGGACTAGCACCGGATTGGCAAGCCACTCAGGGTGAAAAACTTCAACAATAAAGCCAGTTGCTAAGAGCCTGGCTACCTCTTCTCCAATTGCCTTGCGTCTTTCTTCGTTAAACCGGCGGAGGAACTGTTTCACCAGTTTATATTTGGGATCCACATTAAGTGTGTGCTCAGCGAGTTGCCTCGGTACACCTGGCATGTCAGAGGGCTTCCATGCAAAAATGTCCCGATTCTCACGGATGAACTCGATGAGCGCGCTTTCCTATTTCATATCCAAGTTGGCACTGATGCTAAACTGCTTGGATGAATCACTAGGCACGAAGTCAACAAGCTTAGTTTCTGCTGCCGATTTGAACTTTAGGGCTGGATCATGCTCCGTAGTTGGCTTCTTCAACGGAGTCATGTCCGCCGGATCAACATTGTCTTTATAGTACTTCAACTCCTCGGTGGCACAAACCGACTCTGCATAAGCCGCATCTCCTTCCTCGCATTCCAAAGCGATTTTGCGGCTTCCGTGAACCGTTATTGTCCCCTTGTGACCCGGCATCTTGAGCTGCAAATACACATAACAGGGCCGAGCCATAAACTTGGTGTAGGCCGGTCGCCCAAACAGGGCATGATATGGACTTTGGATTTTCACCACTTCAAACGTCAATATCTCCGACCTGGAATCATGATCATCCCCAAAGGCCACTTCCAGAGCTATCTTACCAACGGGATATGCTGATCTGCCAGGCACTACACTATGGAATACTGTATTAGACGGTTTGAGATTCTTATCTGTTAGTCCCATACGACGGAAGGTCTCATAGTACAGGATGTTAATGCTGCTCCCTCCATCCATGAGCACCTTGGTGAACTTGTAACCTCCCACCTGAGGCGCCACCACCAGAGCCAACTGACCCGGATTATCGACCTGGGGAGGGTGATCTTCTCTGCTCCATATTATTGGCTGTTCAGACCAACGTAGATAACGGGGTATGGCCGGTTCAACAGAGTTGACCGCCCGCCTCTGAACTTTCCGGTCTCGCTTGTCCAAGCTAGTGGTGAAGACATGGTACTGCCCATTACTCAACTGCTTTGGGGTGCTCTGGTAACCTGACTGTTGCTGCTGTTGGTTGTAACCACCCTGGTTGTTCTGACTATTTTGACCATTATGTCCGCCCGGATTACCATTGAATCCTGCACCGGAACTTCCTCCTCCGTAACCCGGCCCGGATCCCGAGCCACCGCCAGATTCGTGATCATACCGGAAATTATTAGAATTCTTGAACTCCTGCATATAAAGCAATCTTTCCAAAGGTGGTTTTCCGGCGCCTCCTTCGTCCCATGTCTTGGACAGGGCTGGCTTAGCAGATAGTTTAGGCGGTTTGGGTTAGGGTTGGGTGCTCCATTATGATTTTCAGCCTACCCTTGCGTCGCTGGCCATTGTCCTGTGCATTGGTATTAGCCACAAAGTCCATGTTACCATCCGCTTTACGCTTGCCTCCTCCACCATTGCCTGCCCAGTGATGCTGCTGACCTTTGGAGCTGCTGTTCTTCTTCCCTTTCCCTGTCTTGTCATCATCAGATTCGGGATCCTTGGTACTACCAGAATCAGCATATTTCACCAAAGCGGCCATGAGGGTCCCCATGTCGGTGCAATGACGCTTCATCCGTCCCAACTTTAGCTTCAGGGGTCCAAACAGGCAGTTGCCTTCTAGGGTTAATACTGCGGTGTCAGCGTTGATGCGGTCTGAGGAGTGCAAGACTTGTGAAACCCGGCGCACCCAATGAGTCGTTGATTCTCCTTCCTCCTGGACACATGCAGCTAAGTCCACTATCGACATAGGCTGTTTACAGGTATCTTTGAAATTGCTGATAAACCGGGCTTGTAATTGGGCCCATGAACTGATAGAATTAGCCGGCAAGCTTTTTAACCAACTACGAGCCGTTCCTTCAAGCATCATGGTGAAGTATTTTGCACACGCCGCGTCATCTACATCAAGCATCTCCATGGCCATCTCATAGCTCTCCACCCATGTCTCTGGAGGTTGATCCGCCGTGTAATTTGGTACCTTGCTTGGGCCTTTGAAATCCTTGGGCAGGCGCATGTTGCGTAAAGCGGGGATAAGGCAAGGCACCCCCAAAGAACTAGAAGTAACACCAGGTTCAGTCAAGGTGGTTGGACGAACCGGCGTGAGCTGCCGAGCCTGATGCTGTGTGGCTAACTCGGCCACCCTGCGCGCGCGGGCCCGGTCCACCACTCCCTGAGCGTCATCAGCACCACCCATCGGGTTGTTGTCACGGGGTGCCCCACGTCGTTCATTACTCGACACTGCCGGTTCATCCATGTGTCTGCTATAGCTCCGGCTTGGACGGGGGGTCGAGTGGATCCGGTCACGGCTGTACGAGTACGCTTCCTGTTGGGCCAAAGCTGTCCTCAGAAGTTCTTTGACCCATCGAGTCTCTACTGCCTGCGGCGAGTCACCTTCAATTGGAATGGCCTCCAGCCGTGCAGCAGCGGCAACAAGATTGTCCATTGGGTCGGAGTAGTGACCCGGAGGTGTTAAAGCAGCCTGAGGTACAATGGTGTTTTGACGAGGCGGGTCCATCTGACGAGGCTGAACCGGTGCACCGATCCCAGGGGCTTCTGCCCGGTTTCCCTCCAGCGGATTGCCGGCTCTTGGTCCTGGAGTGTTGAAAAGGTCTCTGGCCTCGAAAACCGGAGGTAAGCGGGATCGGTGCTTCCTCCTCATGACTTCATGCGATGCGCTCTGGTCAAACATAAGCTTGTAGGCCTGTGTGTCTAAAGCGGCCCGCTCTGCGGCCATCCTGGTGTCCTCAGCCGCCAGATCCGCCTTGTCCTGGGTGATCTGTTCCTTTACTTTTGCAATCTCCGCGTTGTGAACGTCCTGATCCGGCGGATTAACTTCCGCCATAAGCACAACCAACGCATCAAATAGTTCTGATAGAACCTGAGCCGGTGGGCGCACAGGGCCTCCTACCCCGGCAGCCGTCGCCGCTGCTGAAACGGAGATCATTGCCACAGCTGTCGAAGAATGAAGCGCTGCTTGTGTTCCGGCCATGAATATTCCAACCCGGTTGGGAAGATCAGAGGGGGTCCGGAATACTATCGCCATCAGAACAACTCCCAATCCGGCCATCTTGTAGCTGATAAAGAGATTCGGTTTCTCCGGTCGAAGATTCGTCACCGGAACAAACGACGGTCGCGCCGCGAAATTCCTATCCGTCCTCATAACTTCCTCCATGGATGACTCCCACGAAGGCACGCTTCATGGCCGGTTTAACCCGGGCGGATCGCACATGCTGAGCCGTCTCGACGAGGTCGGTGCAGATGTCCGGCTCAGGGCCCGGTTCACCGATCTTGCCAATGAAAACATGAATGCTACCAAAGGGGACCCGGTACCCATACTCAATTGAGCCGGCCTCGGGGCCCTAGCCTGCGTCATCGATGTAGAGCTTACCGCGACGACTCTTAGTCATCCGGCCTACAGCGTAGCCCTCGAGTCCTTCAATGCGGCCCTCCAAGAACCGGAAACCATCGTGCGACGGCCCCACGGTGGGCGCCAACTGTCGTGGTTTTGTCACGGCAGATGTCCTAGAGAAAGGACTTAGTCGTGGAGCCATCGCGATGGGTTAGCTTGAAGGGGTTAAAGCAGACACAAGGACGCAAGAGAGTTTATACTAGTTCGGCCCCTTCGATGAAGGTAAAATCCTACGTCTAGTTGTTATGGAATTGATGGGGTTTCGATGACTAGGGAGCAAACAAGCTTTGCCTATGTCTCGAGTTGTTGTCTGTTCTCCCTGAACCGCCGCCGGGTCGTCCCCTTATATACACGGGTGACTCCCGCCGGCTTACGGAGTCCCAATACCGGCTCATAGATGTGTCCGGTTTGGTCTCTACTTATTCCTAACTTACAATACAGGTTAACTACTAACGCCGGTTTACGGCTACAGGCCTTGAACCGACCATGGGCCTTGAGCCCTCCTCTGTCTTCTTGGGCTTGAACATACTTAACTACTGACGAAGTTAACCTAGCCCAGATAGGCCGGTTTACGCCCAGTAGTAATATCCCCAACACCGGCCCCTCCCCCTCCTCCACTCCTTTATATATGGGGGAGGGGGGCACCCCATAGACACACAAGTTGACTATTGTCTTAGCCGTGTGCGGTGCCCCTGAGGGAGTCCTGGATTAGTGGGTGTCCGGATAGCCGGACTATAACCTTTGGCCGGACTCTTGGACTATGAAGATACAAGATTGAAGACTTCGTCCCGTGTCCGGATGGGACTTTCCTTGGCGTGGAAGGGAAGCTTGGCAATACGGATATGTAGATCTCCTCCCATTGTAACCGACTCTATGTAACCCTAGCCCTCTCCGGTGTCTATATAAACCGGAGGGTTTTAGTCCATACGACGAACAACAATCATACCATAGGCTAGCTTCTAGGGTTTAGCCTCTTTGATCTCATGGTAGATCTACTCTTGTACTACCCATATCATCAATATTAATCAAGCAGGAGTAGGGTTTTACCTCCATCAAGAGGGCCCGAACCTGGGTAAAAACATTGTGTCCCTTGTCTCCTGTTACCATCCGCCTAGACGCACAGTTCGGGACCCCCTACCCGAGATCCGCCGGTTTTGACACCGACATTGGTGCTTTCATTGAGAGTTCCTCTGTGTCGTCACCTTTAGGCCCGAGTGGCTCCTCCGATCATCAACAATGATGCGGTCCAGGGTGAGACCTTTCTCCCCGGACAGATCTTCGTGTTTGGCGGCTTTGCACTGCGGGCTAATTTGCTTGGCCATCTGGAGCAGATTGAAAGCTACGCCCCTGGCATCAGGTTAGGTTTGGAAGTTTGAACTACACGACCAACATCCGTGGAGACTTGATCTTCGACGGATTCGAGCCACAGCCGGGCGCGCCTCACTGTCATGATGGGTATGACCTAGCTCTGCCATCGAACAGTACCCTAGGGGCCGTGCCCGCATCAGCTCTGACCCTTAGCTCGTAGCGAACTGCGCCGATCGAGGACGGGTGGCTAGACACCGCCTCGGGGGCTGTAGTCTCAATGGCGATCAAGCCGAACACCAGCCTCATTCTCTGCAAAGCCCGTGACTCCAAGGTGCCGGACTCTTTTCCGGACTCTGAACCTTTCGCGCCCCTGCCAATCGAATCCGATTGGGCGCCGATCATGGAATTCACCGCCGTGGATATCTTTCAGCACTTGCCCTTCGGTGACATTCTGAATTCACTAAGGTCTCTCTCTTTGTCAGGAGAGCCCTGGCCGGACTATGGCCAACATGATTGGGATGTGGACGACGAAGAAATTCGACGCCCACCCACCACCCACTTCGTAGCCACTGACGATGATTTAACTGACATGCTCGACTTCGACTCCGAAGACATCGACGGTATGGACGACGATGTAGGAGACGAACATGAACCAGCGCCTATAGGGCACAAGAAAGTCACCTCGTCATATGACATATATATGGTGGATACACCCAAAGAAGGCAATGGCGATGAAACAACGGGGGATGACCCCTCCAAGAAGCAACCCAAGTGCCGTCATCAGCGACGCCGCTCTAAGTCCCGCCAAAGCAAAAACAGTGATGCCGACATGGGAGATAATAACACCCCGGACAGTGCCGAAGACAATTCCCTCCAGCAAGATTCAGCGCAGGAGGATGGAGAAGCCAGCCTTCCTGAGAGAGCGGCAGACAGAGAAGAAGAGGATGATAATTACATGCCTCCCTCCGAAGACGAGGCAAGCCTCGGCGATGACGAATTTGTCGTGCCTGAGGATCCCGTCGAACAAGAGCACTTTAAGCGCAGGCTTATGGCCACGGCGAGTAGCCTTAAGAAAAAACAACAACAACTTAGAGCTGATCAAAATAGCAACTCTTCTAGGTTCCCGTGGCCTTCTTCTTGGCCTTCTTCTCCGGCACCACGTAAGGTGCCGGAACCAGCAGCTCCGCCAAGCAGGCGTCCGTTGGGTCTTCGGGCAAAGGAGCCGGACAGTTGATCTGTTCGGCCGTCCTCTGCCAGTCCTGTCAAAGGCATGGGGGCTTAGTTCCCGCATAGAGTCAAACTATGAAAGAAAAATATCCTGTACGAGGTAAAAACAGCTTACCGCGTTGGCTTGACGCTGTGCGCTGAATCTGCGATCCTCGGTAGCAGATGCGGGAGCCTCGGCTCCCTTGAATAGCACCTTCTAGGCATCTTCGTACGTTGTGTCGAAGAGCCTGCTCAGAGTTCGGTGCTGGGCCGGGTTGAACTCCCACAAGCTGAAATCCCGTTGTTGGCACGGGATGATCCGGCAGATGAGCATGACCTGGACTACGTTAACAAGTTTGAGCTTCTTGCTCACCAGGTTTTTGATGCATGTTTGGAGTTCGGTCATCTCTCCTTTTTTACCCCACGACAGGCCCTTCTCTTTCCAGGAAGTGAGCCGCATAGGGATTCCGGATCGGAACTCGGGGGCTGCGACCCATTCAGGGTCACGCGGCTCGATGATGTAGAACCACCCCGATTGCCACCCCTTTATGGTCTCCGCGAAGGAGCCCTCGAGCCATAGGATGTTGGGCATCTTGCCCACCATGGCGCCTCCGCACTCCGCCTGGCGGACGCCCACTACCTTCGGCTTGACATTGAAGGTCTTCAGCCATAGGCCGAAGTGGGGCTGGATGCAGAGGAAGGCCTCGCACACAACGATGAACGCCGAGATATTGAGGATGAAGTTCGGGGCCAGATCGTGGAAGTCCAGGCCGTAGTAGAACATGAGTCCCCAGACAAAAGGGTGGAGAGGGAAGCCTAGTCCATGGAGGAAATGGGTGAGGAACACCACCCTCTCATGGGGCCTGGGGGTGGGGATGAGCTGCCCCTCGTTTGGGAGCCGGTGCGCCATGTCGTCAGACAAGTATCTGGCTTTCCTCAGCTTCTTGATGTGTCCCTCCATAATGGAGGAGACCATCCACTTGCCTCCCGCTCCGGACATGGCTGGAGAAGGTTGAGGTGGGGAATGCGGACTTGGGCGCTGGAGCTTGAGTGCGCGAAAATGGATGAGCAAAGGAGGAAGAAGGCGTGGATGGAAAGGCGGATCCTTATCCCCTTATATGGGCGGACGAAACTATGCGTCCCCACCAGCCTGGTAAAACTCGCTTATCTCCCAAGCACCATAATCAATGGCGCGGTTGGGTTACCCATGCCCGTATTGATGAGAATCCCGGGATAAGGGGACACGATCTCTGCTTCGACAAGACGTGCCAAGGAAACCGCCTCGCAAAACACGCTGAGGTGGGACAGTAAAAACGGTTCGAATAAAGGCTTGGCTGTGGCGTGATGACATGCTACGGAATATGTCAGCAGATTATATTTGTGTAAATATTATTCTCTCTATGGCAGTATGTGGAACTTATTTTGCAGAGCCGGACACTATCCTTGTGTTCAAAATCTTCTATGAAGTATTCGGAGGAGGAACCCGCCTTGCAATGCCGAAGACAATCTGCGCGCCGGACTCGTCGTCATTGAAGCCTGGTTCAGGGCTACTGAGGGAGTCCTGGATTAGGGGGTGTTTGGATAGCCAGACTATAACCTTTGGCTGGACTCTTGGACTATGAAGATACAAGATTGAAGACTTCGTCCCGTGTCCGGATGGGACTTTCCTTGGCGTGGAAGGCAAGCTTGGCAATACGGATATGTAGATCTCCTCCCATTGTAACCGACTCTGTGTAACCCTAGCCCTCTCCGGTGTCTATATAAACCGGAGGGTTTTAGTCCATAGGACGAACAACAATCATACCATAGGCTAGCTTCTAGGGTTTAGCCTCTTTGATCTTGTGGTAGATCTACTCTTGTACTACCCATATCATCAATATTAATCAAGCAGGAGTAGGGTTTTACCTCCATCGAGAGGGCCCGAACCTGGGTAAAAACATTGTCTCCCTTGTCTCCTGTTACCATCCGCCTAGATGCACAGTTTGGGACCCCCTACCCGAGATCCGCCGGTTTTGACACCGACAGCCCCCCTCCACCATAATCCACCTCAGTCATATCGTTGCGGTGCTTAGGCGAAGCCCTGTTCCGGTAGCTTCATCATCACCGTCATCACGCCGTCGTGCTGATGGAACTCTCCCTCGACACTTAGCTGGATCTAGAGCTCGCGGGACTTCACCGAGCTGAACATGTGCAGATCGCGGAGGTGCCGTACCTTCGGTTCTAGGATCGGTCGGATCGTGAAGACGTTCGACTACATCAACCGCGTTGTCATAACGCTTCCGCTTACGGTCTACAAGGGTACGTAGACAAGACTCTTCCCTCTCATTGCTATGCATCACCATGATAGATCTTGCATGTGCGTAGTATTTTTTTGAAATTACTGCGTTCCCCAACATGGAGGAGGCCCCTCTTCCATCTATTGCAGACACTACTGCAGGATGCTGCTAACGCGACACTATGATCAGAGGCCCTTCGACGAAACTGTGTGTGATGCAATAATTGCAAACTGTGGTGAAAAAAACCATAAAAAGGTGCAAAACATTTGCAATGATGGATGCATCAAACACGGTTAAGCTTTTAGTTGTGTGTATGATGCAGGGCATACTGTTCAGTTCAATTAACTATTTGCGATGAGGAGGAATAAAAGAAATGGGCAGCCAAATGAAGGTTTGTGCAATATACAGCATACGATTCACTCGGATGAACTGTTTGTGATTAGGCAACACAAAAGAAACGGTCAGCCAGATCAAAGTGTGTGCGATATTTGGCATGCGGTTCACTCGGATGAACTATTTGTGTTGAGACAAGCGAACAGAAATGGTTCAATATAACAAGATGTGTGTGATATACGGCAAACAAGTATGTAATCAGAAATATGTGCGAAGACCGATAATAACACAGACGGTTGCTACTAATAAGACGTGTGTGTTGTGCGATGTGATTTTATACAGAAGAACAACAACAACAACATATATATACATACATACATACATACATATATATATATATATATAATATAGCCGGTCTATTTTGCTAATATTAGTAGAATAACTATTCTGATAACACTTCTGCACTGCACGCTCAACGCGAGGGCACTGCACTTTCAGTAGCAGGGGTACTGCAATACAGAGACTAGTGAACTTCGTGTCGGAAAAAACTGCACGCAGTGTTTTGTTGGTACCTTTTTCACTTTAGTTTTTAACCATTTATTAGAACGAGGCGTGTAATATACCGTTGAGAAGCTATGGATTAGGCACAACTTCGTCATGTTGAACACTTTTCGAGATTCCTCACGGTTTAAGAGCAGTTTCGAAAACAGCACGGCGCATGATGAGTGGTAGCGAGCGTTTTTTCACATTTTTTTCTAAATCGCTTGTCAGAATGACACAAATGATACTCCGTTGGAAATATATCGTCGAGGCGCATCTTTCTCATATGTATTATTTTCTCTAATTCATTATGGTTTAAGAGCAATTTCAAATTTACTAAATCGGGGAATTTTGTTTTTCAAAATTTTGGTACTGTTTTCGCTCTACTTTTTAACTATTTGTCGAAACAAGGCGTGTGATATACCATTGAAAAGCTATGGACGAGGCACAACTTTCATATGTTGAAATGTTTTTGAGATTCCTTACGATTTTAAGTTAATTTTGAAAATCGTGCAGCGGATGACGAGTGGCAGCGGCCGTTTTTTGTAATTTTTTGCAAACCACTCGTCGGAATGATCCAAACAATATGCCGTTGGAAAGATATCATCGACACACAACTTTTTCATGTAGAACACTCTCTCTAATTCCTTACAGTTTAAGAGTGATTTTTAAAATACTGAAACACGGACACTCTATTTCTCGCGAGACCAAAATTGTCCTGTTTTCTGCATGAGACACATGAACACACTACTTCAGACCAGAAACCGCACTGCATCAGACAGTCAAGTGAACTTCCTGGTTTCTTTCATCATTTTATAAAAAAATAGTTTTCTTTTGACTTTTTTCTAACAAGTGGACCGCAAAGACTAAGCGAGTGAACTACATCTGATAAGAAGCGAACTTCCTTACGGTTTAAGAGCAATTTTGATTTTAACAAAATATGGACACTCTGTTTTTTGGTGACCCAAAATCGTCTTATGTACTGCATCAGACAAAAGAACGCACTGCTTTAGATTAAAAAGTCGCACCGCATCAGACAGTCAAGTGAACTTCATAGTTTCCTTTGTTGGATGTAATTTTTCTCACACGAGTTTTTGTTGTATTTTTTTGAACATTGTTTATGAATGAGAGTGGACCGCAGAGATGAGGGCAAGTGAACCACAATATATATTGAAATGAACCGCATTAATTTTTTGTTATTTTGCTAAAAAAATCACACTTCCACAATGTGTGCAAGTGAACATCATCACTCTCAATAGTGAGCCACATCCAAGGACCAAACGCACTGCAAGAGTTCTTCAATCACTGCCACCAAGCTACAAGAGCTTCGTGATGAACTATAATATGCAAGGGATGGATAAGATGATTCCCGAGCTCTTCGCAATGCTAAAGGCCGTGGAGGTAGAAATCAAGAAGGAGCATCAAGTGTTGATGGTCAACAAGACCACCAGTTTCAAGAAAAAGGGAAAAGGGAAGAAGGGGAACTTCAAGAAGAACAGCAAGCAAGTTGCTGCTCAAGTGAAGAAGCCCAAGTCTGGACCTAAGCCTGAGACTGAGTGCTTCTACTGCAAAGGGACTGGTTGTTCTATTTATATGAGTAATATCTTTTATGGTCATGCACCCTTGATGAGTGGTCTATTTTTACTAAATCTTGATAGTAGTAATACACATGTTCATAGTATTGAAGCCAAAAGATGTAAGTTTAATAATGATAGTGCAACTTATTTGTGGCACTGCCGTTTAGGTCATATTGGTGTAAAGCGCATGAAGAAACTCCATGCTGATGGGATTTTGGAATCACTTGATGCTTGCGAACCATGCCTCATGGGCAAGATGACTAAGACTCCATTCTTCGGAACAATGAGAGAACAGCAGACTTGTTGGAAATAATACATACTGATGTATGCGGTCCGATGAGTGTTGATGCCTGCGGCTGGTATCGTTATTTTCTTACCTTCACAGATGATTTGAGCAGATATGGGTATATCTACGAAACATTTGAAAAGTTCAAAGAATTTCAGAGTGAAGTGGAAAATCATCGTAACAAAAAAAATTAAGTTTCTACGATCTGATCGTGGAGGTGAATATTTGAGTTATGAGTGTGGTCTTCATTTGAAACAATGCGGAATAGTTTCGTAACTCACGCCACCTGGAACACCACAATGTAATGCTGTGTCCAAATGTCGTAACCGTACTTTATTAGCTATGGTGTGATCTATGATGTCTCTCACTGATTTACCGCTATCGTTTTGGGGTTATGCTTTAGAGACGGCTGCATTCACATTAAATAGGGCACCATCAAAATCCATTGAGACGACACCTTATGAACTGTGGTTTGGCAAGAAACCCAAGTTTTCGTTTCTTAAAGTTTGGGGCTGCGATCCTTATGTGAAAAAACCTCAACCTGATAAGCTCAAATCCAAATCGGAGAAATGTGTCTTCATAGGATACCCAAAGGAGACTGTTGGGTACACCTTCTATCACAGATCCGAAGGCAATATATTCGTTGCTAAGAATGGATCCTTTCTAGAGAAGGAGTTTCTCTCAAAAGAAGTGAGTGGGAGGAAAGTAGAACTTGACGAGGTAATTGTACCTACTCCCTTAATGGAAAGTAGTTCATCACAAAAATCAGTTCTAGTGATTCCTACACCAGTAAGTGAGGAAGCTAATGATGATGATCATGAAACTTCTGATCAAGTTACTACCGAACCTCGTAGGTCAACCAGAGTAAGATTCGCACCAGAGTGGTACGGTAATCTTGTTCTGGAAGTCATGTTACTTGACCATGACGAACCTACGAACTATGAGGAAGCGATGATGAGCCCAGATTCCGCAAAATGGCTTGAGGCCATGAAATCCGAGATGGGATCCATGTATGAGAACAAAGTGTGGACTTTGGTTGACTTGTCTGATGATCGGCAAGCCATAGAGAATAAATGGATCTTCAAGAAGAAGACTCACGTTGACGGTAATGTTACTGTCTACAAAGCTCGACTTGTTGCAAAAGGTTTTCGACAAGTTCAAGGAGTTGACTACGATGATACCCTCTCACCCGTAGCGATGCTTAAGTCCGTCCGAATCATGTAGCAATTGCCGCATTTTATGATTATGAAATTTGGCAAATGGATGTCAAAACTGCTTTCCTTAATGGATATCTTAAAGAAGAGTTGTATATGATGCAACCAGAAGGTTTTGTCGATCCAAAAGGTGCTAACAAAGTGTGCAAGCTCCAGCGATCCATTTATGGACTGGTGCAAGCCTCTCGGAGTTGGAATATATGCTTTGATATCGCGATCAAAGCATATGGTTTTATACAAACTTTTGGAGAAGCCTGTATTTACAAGAAAGTGAGTGGGAGCTCTATAGCATTTCTGATATTATATGTGGATGACATATTGCTGATCAGAAATGATACTGAATTTCTGAGTAGCATAAAAGGATACTTGAATAAGAATTTTTCAATGAAATACCTCGGTGAAGCTGCTTGTATATTGGGCATCAAGATCTATAGATATAGATCAAGACACTTAATTGGACTTTCACAAAGCGCAGACCTTGATAAAGTTTTGAAGAAGTTCAAAATGGATCAAGCAAAGAAAGGGTTGTTGCATGTGTTACAAGGTGTGAAGTTGAGTCAGACTCAATGCCCGACCACTGCAGAAGATAGAGAGAAAATGAAAGTCATTACCTATGCTTCAGCCATAGGTTCTATTATGTATGCAATGCGGTTTACCAGACCTGATGTGTGCCTTGCTATTAGTTTAGCAGGGAGTTACTAAAGTAATCCAGGAGTAGATCATTGGACAACGGTCAAGAACATCCTGAAATACCTGAAAAGGACTAAGGATATGTTTCTCGTTTATGGAGGTGACAAAGAGCTCGTCGTAAATGGTTACGTTGATGCAAGCTTTGACACTGATCCGGGTGACTCTAAGTCACAAACCAGATACGTATTTTTATTAAATGGTGGAGCTGTCAGTTGGTGTAGTTCCAAGCAGAGCGTCGTGGCGGGATCTACATGCGAAGCGGAGTACATAGCTGCTTCGGAAGCATCAAATGAAGGAGTCTGGATGAAGGAGTTCATATCTGATCTAGGTGTAATACCTAGTGCATCGGGTCCAATGTAAATCTTTTACGACAATACTGGTGCAATTGCCTTGGCAAAGGAATCGATATTTCACTAGAGAACCAAGCACATCAAGAGACACTTCCATTCCATCTGCGATCAAGTCAAGGGGGGAGACGTAGAGATTTGCAAGATACATACGGATCTGAATGTTGCAGACCCATTGACTAAGCCTCTCTCACGAGCAAAACATGATTAGCACCAAGACTCCATGGGTGTTAGAATCATTACAATGTAATCTAGATTCTTGACTCTAGTGCATGTGGGAGACTGAAGGAAATATGCCCTAGAGGCAATAATAAAGTTGTTATTTATATTTCCTTATATCATGATAAATGTTTATTATTAATGCTAGAATTGTATTAACCGGAAACTTAGTACATGTGTGAATACATAGACAAACAGAGTCTCACTAGTATGCCTCTACTTGACTAGCTCGTTGATCAAAGATGGTTAAGTTTCCTAGCCATGGAGAAATAGTTGTCATTTGATAAATGGGATCGCATCATTAGAGAATGATGTGATTGACTTGACCCATCCGTTAGCTTAGCACTATGATCCTTTAGTTTATTGCTATTGCTTTCTCCATAACTTATACATGTTCCTATTACTATGAGATTATGCAACTCCCGAATACCGGATGAACACTTATTGTGCTATCAAACGTCACAACATAACTGGGTGACTATAAAGATGCTCTATAGGTGTCTCTAATGGTGTTTCTTGAGTTGGCATAGATCGAGATTAGGATTTGTCAATCCGTGTATCGGAGAGGTATCTCTGGGGCCTCTCGGTAATGCACATCACTATAAAGCCTTGCAGGCAATGTGACTAATGAGTTAGTTATGGGATGTAGCATTATAGAACGAGTAAAGAGACTTGCCAGCAGTGAGATTGAACTAGGTATGATGATACCGACAATCGAATCTCAGGCAAGTAACATACCGATGACAAAGCGAACAACGTATGTTGTTATGCAGTTTGACCGATAAAGATCTTCATAGAATATGTAGGAACCAATATGAGCATCCAGGTTCCGCTATTGGTTATTGACTAGAGATGAGTCTCGGTCATGTCTACATAGTTCACGAACCCGTAGGGTCCGCACGCTTAACGTTCAGTGATGATCGGTATAATGAGTTTATGTGTTTTGATGTACCGAAGGTTGTTCGGAGTTCCAGATATGATCACAGACATGCCGGGGAGTCTCTAAATGGTTGAGACATAAAGATCGATATATTGGATGACTATGTTTGGACATCGGAATGGTTCCGGGTGAGTTTGGGCATATACCGGAGTACCGGGAGGTTACCAGAACCCCCCGGAAAGTATATGGGCCTTATTGGGCCATAGTGGGAGAGAGAGGGGAAGGGAGCCTAGGAGGGGACGCCCCCCCAAGCCCAATCCAAATTGGGTGGGGGCCGGCCCCCTTTTCTTTTCCCCCTCTCCCCCTTCCTTCCTCTCCTAATCCAACTAGGGAAGGGGGGGGGGGATCCTACTCCCGGTGGGAGTAGGATTCCCTTGGGAGTGCCATAGAGGGCTGTCCCCTCCCCCTCCTCCACTCCTTTATATACGAGGGAGGGGGGCACCCCATAGACACACAAGTTGTCTTAGCCATGTGCGGTGCCCCCCTCCACCATAATCCACCTTGGTCATATCATTGCGATGCGTAGACGAAACCCTATTTCAGTAGCTTCATCATCACTGTCATCACGCCGTCATGCTGACGGAACTCTCCCTCGACACTCAGCTAGATCTAGAGTTCACGGGATGTCACCGAGCTGAACGTGTGCAGATCGCGGAGGTGCCATACCTTCGGTGTTAGGATCGGTCGGATCGTGAAACGTTCAACTACATCAACCGCGTTGTCATAACGCTTCCGCTTACGGTCTACAAGGGTACGTAGAAAAGACTCTTCCCTCTCGTTGCTATGCATCACCATGATAGATCTTGCGTGTGCGTAGGATTTTTTTTTGAAATTACTGCGTTCCCCAATAGTGGCATCCGAGCCAGGTCTATGCGTAGATGTTATATGCACGAGTAGAACACAAATGAGTTATGGGCATGGGTATATAAATATTGCTTGCCGTCACTAGTTGATTCTTGATTCAGCGGTATTGTTGGATGAAGCGGCTCATACCGACATTACACGTACGCTTATGCGATACTGGTTCTACCGATGTGCTTCACACACAGGTGGCTGGTGGGTGTTAGTTTCTTCAACTTTAGTTGAATCGGATTCAATGAACAGGGTTCTTTTTTAAGATCAAAAAGCAATCATTATACCGTGTTGTGCCTTTTGATGTGTAGGTAAGAACGGTTCTTGCTCAGCCCGTAGCAGCCATGTAAAACTTGCAACAACAAAGTAGAGGACGTCTAACTTGTTTTTGCAGGGCATGTTGTGATGTGATATGGTCAAGACATGATGCTAAATTTTATTGATGAGATGATCATGTTTTGTAACAGAGTTATCGGCAACTGGCAGGAGCCATATGGTTGTCACATTATTGTATGAAATGCAATCGCCATGTAATTGCTTTACTTTATCACTAAGTGGTAGCGATAGTCATAGAACCAATAGTTGGCGAGACGACAACGATGCTTCAATGGAGATCAATGTGTCAAGCCGGTGACGATGGTGATCATGACGGTGCTTTGGAGATGGAGATCAAAGGCACACGATGATGGTGGCCATATCATATCACTTATATTGATTGCATGTGATGTTTATCCTTTGTGCATCTTATTTTTCTTAGTTCGACGGTAGCATTATAAGATGATCTCTCACTAAATTTCAAGGTATAAGTGTTCTCCCTAAGTATGCACCGTTGCTACAGTTTGTCGTGCCGAGACACCACGTGATGATCGAGTGTGATAAGCTCTACGTTCACATACAACGGGTGCAAGCCAGTTTTGCACACGCAGAATACTCGGGTTAAACTTGATGAGCCTAGCATATGCAGATATGGCCTCGGAACACTGAGACCGAAAGGTCGACCGAGAATCATATAGTAGATATGATCAACATAGTGATGTTCATCATTGAAAACTACTCAATCTCACGTGATGATCGGACATGGTTTAATTGATATGGATTGATACGTCTCCAACGTATCTACTTTTCCAAACACTTTTGCCCTTGTTTTGGACTCTAACTTGCATGATTTGAATGGAACTAACCCGGACTGACGCTGTTTTTAGCAGAATTACCATGGTGTTATTTATGTGCAGGAGCAAACATTCTCGGAATGACCTGAAACTTTACAGAGCCACTTTTCAGAAAATAAGAAAAATAACTGCAAAAGATGAAGGCCAGGGGCCCACCACCTCTCCACGAGAGTGGGGGGCGCGCCTGCCCCCCTAGGGCGCGCCCCCTACCTTGTGGGCCCCTTGTTGCCTCTCTGACTCCAACTCCACCTCCATATATTGAGTTTCGAGGAGAGAAAAATCAGAGAGAAGAAATCATCGCGTTTTACGATACTGTGCCGCCGCCAAGCCCTAAAACCTCTCGGGAGGGCTGATCTGGAGTCCGTTCGGGGCTCCCGAGAGGTGAATCCGTCGCCATCGTCATCATCAACCATCCTCCATCACCAATTTCATGATGCTCACTGCCATGCGTGAGTAATTCCATCATAGGCTTGTTGGACGGTGATGGGTTGGATGGGATCTATCATGTAATCGAGTTAGTTTTGTTAGGGTTTGATCCCTAATGTCCACTATGTTCATAGATTGATGTTGCTATGACGTTCCTATGCTTAATGCTTGTCACTAGGGCCCGAGTGCCATGATTTCAGATCTGAACCTATTATGTTTTCATCAATATATGAGTGTTCTTGATCCTATCTTGCAAGTCTATAGTCACCTATTATGTGTTATGATCCGTTAACCCCGAAGTGACAATAATCGGGATACTTACCGCTGATGACCGTAGTTTGAGGAGTTCATGTATTCACTATGTGTTAATGCTTTGTTCCGGTTCTCTATTAAAAGGAGGCCTTAATATCCCTTAGTTTTCATAAGGACCCCACTGCCATGCGAGGGTAGGACAAAAGATGCCATGCAAGTTCTTTTCCATAAGCACGTATGACTATATTCGGAATACATGCCTACATTACATTGACGAACTGGAGCTAGTTCTGTGTCACCCTAGGTTATGACTATTACATGATGAACCGCATCCGGCATAATTCTCCATCACCGATCCATTGCCTACGAGCTTTCCATATATTGTTCTTCACTTATTTACTTTCCCGTTGCTATTGCTATCATCACTACAAAATACCAAAAACATTGCTTTTACTACTATTCTGTTTTGCTACCATTACCACTACTATCATATTACTTTGCTACTAAATACTTTGTTGCAGATATTAAGTTTCCAGGTGTGGTTGAATTGACAACTCAGCTGCTAATACTTGAGAATATTCTTTGGCTCCCCTTGTGTCGAATCAATAAATTTGGGTTGAATACTCTTGTAGCGACCAGACCTCAAACAGTCTGATCTCTGTGCTCCGGTGTCATCCCTGGATCAATAATGCTGACACCACACAGTACTCGGAGGATTTATAACAGAGTAGCAATCACACACTTATTACATCGAGTGTCTCACGAGAGAACTTATTACAATTAATATGGCTTAAGGCCATCTAATAACAATAACAGCGGAAGGCTTGGAAGACAAGTGAGTCCATCAACTCCAACGACATCACTGAGTATAGAACCGCGACCTAAAAACTCCTTAATTGTCGTCTGAAAAGTCTGCAACATTAACGTTGCAGCCCGAAACGGGTCAGCACATGGAATATGCTGGCAAGGTAACACATAGAGAGTAATAGAATGAAATAGCTATACTATATGCATATTTGGCTGGTGGAAAGCTCTATGGTTACAGTTTTGCGTAAAGCCAATTTTCCCTACTTCAAAGGAATAAAATTTAATTACTATCATGGTGGTTGTTAAACATTGAGAATGGTTGACAGCATTCTCAATCCCAATTAAGCATCATCATTAAACATAACCCAACAAAATTAATTTAGAGTAACATGTTGAGATTCACATGAAAATCCAGGTACTAGATACTCAAGATGTCCATAACCGGGGACACGGCTAATCATCATTAGCTTATTACACTCTTCAGAGGTTTGCGCACTTTTCCCCACAAGACTCGATCGCCTCCGTTTGGTTTCTCGCACTTCATGGTGTTTGAAAAGACGGATGACCGAGACATAGTCTTTCAGAAGCGCTAGCACCTTACGATCGGGTAGACCGTACCACCTACATCCCCTACATCTGCTAGTCTACCACTGTAAGAGTTCGCACGACTTAGTCAACTATGCTAGAGCCCATAATAGCTTGTGGCTGCACACGGAAGTTTCTAGTATGAATAGTCTCATGATCCCTTTGAGCCTGGGTGGCGGTCCAAAAGAAAACAGGCAAGTCCTGGAATACCCACGTGCCTCAATCCACCCAGATGTGTGTTTAAGTTGTCGCCTTAGATAAACCATTAATTAACAATCTCACATCTATCATGGATTTCACTCACCCAATCCACGTCTACTAGCTTAGCATAGCATAATAAGCAAACGTAGATGTAACTCCCAAAGGTTTGATAATAACAGGTAACAGGTACTACCTCATCTACTTCCGATCCCACAATTTAATTAGATCCTAGTCATGCAATGTGTGAGGATTGATCTAATGCAATAAAACTGGGTAGTAGAAAAGGTATGATCAAAGTGTTACTTGCCTTGCTGATGATCCGCGAAACCTAACGATTCGAAGTAACAGGCGGCGCACTCCGGGTATTCTATCGCAGACAAACAAACAAGCATACAATAAGTACTCATCTAATGCACAGGTAAAACTCAAATAAGATATCTAACCAGAAGGTTCAACTTAAGAACTCCGGTTGGCAAAAAGAATCAAATCGAACAAAGCAACGAAAGTCAAACGGCGAAAGAAAACAACTTCGTTATAGTAATCTGGATCTAGGGAAAATTTTACAGTATTAAAAACTTGTTTAAGTTGGTTAAACGAATAGAGGGTTTCAAGACAAAACTCTAGGCGCTTGAATCGCCTGATTCCGATAAACGAGCGAAAAGTTATACTAAAACGAAAATCGGATCAGGAATCGCGATCAGAAAAATCGCGGATTTAATCCGAGAAAAAGAAAAATGACAAACGCCAATATATATTTTTTCCCTTTTTTTACGACGGCATGGAAAATGAGGCGGCGACGAACCTCGGCGGCGGGGCCGGCGACGGCGGCGGCGACGGACGATGGCGGCGGCGCGGCGGCGGCGGTGGGTAGGGCGGGGCGCGCGGGCTAGCGTTTGGGGGCGCGGGTGGCTGGGCTCGGCTGGCTCCCCCTGGCTTATAAAGGCCTCCTGGGTCGGTGTCCAGGTCGGCCACGGCCCGTTAAGTCGGTTCGCATTTTTTTATTCCGCTCGGAAGAAAAATAAAAAGAAATACTAAACGGACTCCAAAAATTCCGAAATAAATTTTCACGGGCTTCTAAAATCAAGCCGCTTAAGGTGAAAATTTATTTGGGACCTAAATGCAATTTTGAAAAATGCACATTTTTCCTAAATTCAAATAAAACACCGAAAAACTCCGAAATAAAATCTTATTTGATTTTATTATTAAATCCTCAATATTTCTTTATTGTGGGAAAGTCATTTTATTCCCTCTCTCATATTTTTGTAATAGAAATGATTGATGATAAAATAAATAAAATCAAATGATCCTATTCTCAAAATTTGAGAGAACTCAAATATGAAAATAATGAAATCCCCAACTCTCTCCGTGGGTCATTGAGTTGCGTAGAATTTCTAGGATAAACCAAAATGCAAAATAAAATATGATATGCAGTGATGATCTAATGTATAACATTCCAAATTGAAAATTTGGGATTTTACAAACCTACCCCCCTTAAGATGAATCTCGCCCTCGAGATTCGGGTTGGCTAGAAAATAGGTGAGGTGGTCTTTAAGCAAATCTTCCTCTCGCTCCCAGGTGGCTTCATCCTCCGTGTGGTGGCTCCACTGAACTTTGCAAAACTTGATAACCTTGCTGCGGGTAACTCGGCTGGCAAACTCAAGGATCTTAACTGGTTTCTCCTCGTAGGTCAAATCGTTATCCAACTGAATAGTTTCCAAAGGCACTGTGTCTCTCAACGGTATGTCAGCCATCTCCGTGTGACATTTCTTTAACTGAGAAACGTGGAACACATCATGTACTCCTGACAATCCTTCGGGCAATTCCAACTTGTAGGCCACTTCTCCCATACGCTCCAAAACTCGATATGGTCCTACAAATTGTGGCGCTAACTTCCCTTTAACTCCAAAATGCTTTGTTCCTCGAAGTGGAGATACTCGAAGATAAGCTCTATCTCCGACTTCGTAAACTGTCTCCTTGCGTTTAGAATCTGCATAACTCTTCTGTCTGGACTGGGCTACCTTGAGCCTATCAGGAATCAACTTCACCTTCGGTTCAGACTCTTTAGGGCCTGTTCGGTAGTTGGCCAGCTTCCCGATTCATCAAATTTTCGCTGGAGCTGGGCCGAACGGTTTGGCTTCGAGAAGCTAGCTTCCCGGATCTGAAGGAGATCTACGTACAAAAAACGGAAGCGGCACTTCTGGCGATCCAAGGAAAAGGGAAGCCGGAGTTAGGCTAAATTACAGAGTTGTGCCACCGCGAAGTGACTCGAGAGGCACATACCGGTTCGCTTCGTTCTCTCTCCCCTCTTATTACGTCCCGATGAGGCGACATGGAGAGATCGCTACCTTTCCCTCTGTACGGCCAACCCAACGACTCTCCTCCTAGTCCGACCGGGCCTAAGGCCACTTTACGTGTTGAGCTGGCTGGGCTCCAGCCCGCCCATGCAGGTTGGGCCTGCCGGTACGAACCCAGAAGTTGGAGTTAGCGAGGCGAACAGTTTTCATCGATCGTGATCTCATGGAAGAAGCCAGCATCGAGAAATAGAAGTGGGATTTGCGGATCTAGTGAAGCTAGGGGACTACCGAACAAGCCCTTAATCAAGTCAGGTCCAAACAACTGGCGGTCTCCAACTTCGTCCCATGACAACGGTGTCCTGCACCACCTCCCGTACAATGCTTCGAAAGGGGCCATCTTCAAACTGGTTTGGTAACTGTTGTTGTAAGAAAACTCTGCATATGGCAAATTATCGTCCCAACTAGATCCATAATCTAGCGCACAAGCTCTCAACATATCCTCCAAAATCTGATTGACTCTCTCGGTCTGTCCATCTGTCTGTGGATGAAAAGCTGTACTGAACTCTAGCCTGGTTCCCAAAGTTTCGTGCAACTGCTTCCAGAACTTTGAGGTAAACTGGATTCCTCTATCCGATACAATACTCCTCGGAACTCCATGCAGACATACGATCCTGGTCATGTATATCTTCGCCAACTTAGCACTGGTGTAAGTGGTCTTTACTGGGATGAAATGAGCTACTTTCGTCAATCGATCAACTACAACCCAAATTGAGTCATAGCCTGAACGAGTCTTGGGCAATCCCGTGATAAAATCCATGCCTAGCTTATCCCACTTCTATTTGGGTATCAGCAATGGTTGTAACAATCCTGCTGGCTTCTGATGCTCTACCTTTACTCTCTGACATACATCACAAACTGCTACATACTCCGCAATATCCTTCTTCATTCCGGTCCACCAGAAAATATCCTTCAAATCCAAATACATCTTGGTATTACCTGGGTGAATCGAATATGGTGAATCGTGTGCCTATTGCAATATCAACTTCCTGATCTCCTGGTCATTGGGCACATAAACGCGGTCTTCAAACCATAGGGTGTCGTGCTCATCCTCACGAAATCCTTTAGCTTTTCCTTTGCTCAGTTTCTCTTTTATAGCGGCAATCTCTTTGTCAGTCTTCTGAGCTTCCCTGATTCTATCGATCAAAGTTGACTGAATCCCCAATGCTGCTACATAGCCTCTCGGAACTATTTCCAAACATAGTTCACGAAGATTTTCTGCTAACTCCTTGGGTATTTCTCCCGTCGTTAACGTATTGACATGACTCTTACGGCTTAATGCGTCAGCTACTACATTAGCCTTTCCGGGGTGATAATGCAATCTCATATCATAATCCTTGATAAGCTCCAACCATCTCCTTTTCTGAGATTCAACTCCTTCTGGGTGAAAATGTACTTTAAACTCTTATGATCCGTGTACACCTCACAATGATTTCCAATGAGGAAATGTCTCCATGTTTTCAAGGCATGTACTACGGCTGCTAACTCCAAATCATGCATGGCATAATTCAACTCATGAGGCTTCAGTTGTCTTGAGGCATATGAAACAACTCTCCCTTCCTGCATAAGCACTGCTCCAAGTCCTCGACGTGAAGCGTCGCAATACACCTCATAATCTTTGGTCTGGTCTGGCAAAATCAACACTGGTGAGGTAACTAAATGTTTCTTCAACTCCTAGAAACCAGCCTCACATTCCTCCGTCCATATGAACTTGGTATCTTTCTTTAACAACTCAGTCATAGGCTTCACAATCTTTGAGAAATTCTCAATAAATCTTCGGTAGTATCCTGCGAGTCCAAGAAAACTCCAGATCTCTCCAACTGTTGTTGGGGCTTCCCACTTGGTCACAGTTTCAACTTTAGCGGGATCTACTGCTATACCTTCTCCAGATATAACATGTCCGAGGAATCCTACTTCCTTCAACCAAAACTCACATTTGCTGAACTTGGCATATAATTGATGTTCTTTGAGCTTTCCAAGTACCAAACGCAAATGCTCCTTATGTTCCTCTTCATTCTTCGAGTAAACCAGGATATCATCAATGAACACCACGACGAACTTATCCAAAAACTCCATAAACACTTTGTTCATCATGTTCATAAAATAGGCTGGTGCGTTAGTCAGACCAAATGACATAACGGTATACTCGTACAGCCCATACCTGGTGGTAAAAGCTTTCTTCGGAATATCCTGTTCTCGAATCTTCAACTGGTGGTATCCTGATCGCAGATCGATCTTGGAAAATACCTTAGCTCCTTGCAATCGATCAAACAGATCGTTGATCATTGGTAGTGGGTACTTGTTCTTGATCGTTACTTCATTCAATCCTCGATAATCAACAACCATCCTTAATGATCCATCCTTCTTCTCCACTAGAAGTACTGGCGATCCCCAAGGTGAAGAACTTGGGCGAATATATCCCTTATCCAGTAACTCCTTAATCTGCTTCTTAATTTCCACCAAATCCTTTGCTGGCATCCTATATGGTCTCTTTGATATTGGCCCTGTGCCTGGCAATAGCTCAACCAAAAACTCAATATCTCTATCCGGTGGCATGCCTGGCAACTCCTCTGGAAATACTTCAGAGAAATCCCTTATCACTGGTAGTTCCTCCTGCACAACTCCTGTTAAGCAATTTACTTTATCCTCTTTGGCACATGTCGAGATACATACTTGATCCTTCTCCCTTCCGGGGTGGTAAGCAAAATTGACTTACTAGCACATTCAATATTCCCTTCATACTTTGATAACCAATCCATGCCTAATATCACATCCAATCCTTGAGATTCCAATACTATTAGGTCTGAGGAAAAACATAGTTACCAATCCTTAATGGTAACCGATCACACCATCGACTAGCCATATATTCTGCTCCAGGCGAGGTTACTAACATGGGTGACCTAAGGGCTTGGGTTGGTAGGTTATATTATCCACAAATCCCCTTGATATGTATGAATGCGATGCACCAGTATCAAAAAGAACGAGTGCAGTAAATGACTTAACCAAAAACTTACATATTACTGCATCGGGCTAAGCTTCAACCTCCTCCACGCTAACGTGGTTCACCTGTCCCCTGTTGAAAGGGTTTGGCTTCTTCCCAGAACTTCCATTGCCATTTTGGCCTTCAGGACATTCATTGGCATAATTTCCGGTCTTTGAACACTTAAAGCAAGTGACTTGGTTTAGGTCCTTCTTGGCTGGGGTTGATGGGTTGGTGCAATTCTGGCCGTTGCTTCCTCCGTTGCCATTACCATTCTTGGTGCCATTGTGATTGTGCGAGATACCTCCTCCATGGGTATGCTGAAAATGTCCTCCCGGTCTAGGGGTAAAACGTGGCTTCTGCTGAGCTCCTGAATTGTACTTCCCTTGTCCATACTTCCTCTTGCGATTCTCAATTTACTGCTGCTTCCCTTCAATCATAAGAGCACGATCTACCAACTCCTGGTAGTTGTTGAAGGTTGCTACCATCAACTGCATGCTCAACTCATCATTCAGTCCTTCCAGAAACTTCTCCTGCTTAGCGGCATCCGTAGCGACGTCATTTGGGGCATAACGTGCTAGCTTACTAAATTCCTCCACATACTGGCCAACTGTCTGTCCTCCTTGGCGCAAGTTGCGAAACTCATGCTTCTTCATGGCCATAGCTCCTGCTGAAACATGGGCAGTACGAAAAGCCTGCTGAAACTGGTCCCATGTGACAGTGTCGACTGGGAAAGTGGCTGTGAAATTCTCCCACCATGATGCTGCGGGTCCTTCTAGCTGATGTGCGGCAAACTTCACCTTCTCCGCATCTGTGCATCCTGCTGTGGTCAACTCCCTAGCTGTCTTGCGGAGCCAATCATCTGCTACTATCGGCTCGGTGCTACTGGAAAACACCGATGGATTCAGCCTAAGAAAACGGGCTAAGTGGTCAACAGGTGGTGGTGGTGGGTTGTTGTTGTTGTTGTTCCCCTGATTCTGATTCTGGACTAGCAACTGCATCAGTGTGTTCTGCTGCTGGATCAACTGGGTGAGCTCTGGGGGAAAGGTAAATCGGGGTCACGTCTCGGAGGCATCTGAGGGTTTAGAAAAGATGAGATATAAGAATAGAGGGGGTCTAAAGAGAAAACACTACCCTTATGCACATGAGGCAAAACAAACAATTCACTTCAATCAATCAAACAAGGGCATACAATCGATCTATCTATCGCAAAAGTGCTCGGACTACTATATTTACATGGTGGACTACTACTACTAATGAGGTGGTCTACTAGAAATATTCTACGGTCGTTGACTCCATAATATCTGCTCCTGCTTCATCAACATAGTCATCATCGCTACTATCTGCTTCCAAGTCGGTGCCGTCGATGATGATGTAGTCTCCCGGGCTAATCTCCTTGGGTTCTTTGTCTTCATCTATTGGCGTAGGGCCTCCCATAAATATTCCAATCTTCTTGATCAGGTCGTCATTCTTCTCCACCAATACTTCAATTTCTTCTTCATAATCTACACGTGTAGCCTTGAGTTCTGCCTCCAGTTGCTTGATTCTAGTCTTTGCCTTCTTCAGATCTATCATGTCGGAGCACATCTGGTTCTCCTGTTGTCGAATGTGCTGGTTTAGCTCCTAGATAAAAGCTGCAATTAATCTATCCTTCCTGGTGCTGATCATCTCCCAGTGTTCATCTCAGCGCCCACAAATCTGGTAGATAGTATCCTTGAGATCCTTGTGGTAGACTTCTCCAATGCTTCCCATGGCGATGTGAGCTGCCATGCTCTTTCCTAGACTCCAAGTTGGTGCATCAAAAGAAAACTCTATGGGCTCAGTGACTGGCATGAACGTCCTTCCTGGAACTTGAACTTGAATCATCCAGCGCTCTTCTTCAGGTAAAGTGGCGTTGTAGGTTCTCGTGAAGCTTGGTACTCCTATGTTCAGGTATCTAGTGACTTCCTTCAAGTGTCGTCCAAAGGGTGTATCTTCATCCGGTTGCGTGAACTTGTTCCTTGCATCCGCCATCCTAAAGAGTAGAAAAGATGAGAGGTCAGAAGAGAAGAGAGTGAATAGTGATCTAGGTCTTTAGCTTAGTGGTCGTGTCCTACAGTCAGCGTGTGCTCTGATACCATCTCTGTAGCGACCAGACCTCAAACAGTCTGATCTCTGTGCTCCGGTGTCATCCCTGGATCAGTAATGCTGACACCACACAGTACTCGAAGGATTTATAGCAGAGTAGCAATCACACACTTATTACATCGAGTGTCTCAAAGAGAACTTATTACAATAATATGGCTTAAGGCCATCTAATAACGATAACAGCGGAAGGCTTGGAAGATAAGTGAGTCCATCAACTCCAACGGCATCACTGAGTATAGAACCACGACCTAAAAACTCCTTAATCGTCGTCTGAAAAGTCTGCAACATTAACGTTGCAGCCCGAAACGGGTCAGCACATGGAATATGCTGGCAAGGTAACACATAGAGAGTAATGGAATGAAACAGCTATACTATATGCATATTTGGCTGGTGGAAAGCTCTATGGTTACAGTTTTGCGTAAAGCCAATTTTTCCCTACTTCAAAGGAATAAAATTTAATTACTATCATGGTGGTTGTTAAACATTGAGAATGGTTGACAGCATTCTCAATCCCAATTAAGCATCATCATTAAACATAACCCAACAAAATTAATTTAGAGTAACATGTTGAGATTCACATGAAAATCCAGGTACTAGATACTCAAGATGTCCATAACCGGGGACACGGCTAATCATGATTAGTTTATTACACTCTGCAGAGGTTTGCGCACTTTTCCCCACAAGACTCGATCGCCTCCGTTTGGTTTCTCGCACTACATGGTGTTTGAGAAGACGGATGACCGAGACATAGTCTTTCAGAAGCGCTAGCACCTTACGATCGGGTAGACCGTACCACCTACATCCCCTACATCTGCTAGTCTACCACTGTAAGAGTTCGCACGACTTAGTCAACTATGCTAGAGCCCATAATAGCTTGTGGCTGCACACGGAAGTTTCTAGTATGAATAGTCTCATGATCCCTTTGAGCCTGGGTGGCGGTCCAAAAGAAAACAGGCAAGTCCTGGAATACCCACGTGCCTCAATCCACCCAGATGTGTGTTTAAGTTGCCACCTTAGATAAACCATTAATTAACAATCTCACATCTGTCATGGATTTCACTCACCCAATCCACGTCTACTAGCATAACATATCATAATAAGCAAACCTAGATGTAACTCCCAAAGGTTTGATAATAACAGGTAACAGGTACTACCTCATCTACTTCCGATCCCACAATTTAATTAGATCCTAGTCATGCAATGTGTGGGGATTGATCTAATGCAATAAAACTGGGTAGTAGAAAAGGTATGATCAAAGTGTTACTTTCCTTGCTGATGATCTGCGAAACCTAACGATTCGAAGTAACATGCGGCGCACTCCGGGTATTCTATCACAGACAAACAAACAAGCATACAATAAATACTCATCTAATGCACAGGTAAAACTCAAATAAGAGATTTAACCAGAAGGTTCAACTTAAGAACTCTAGTTGTCAAAAAGAATCAAATCGAACGAAGCAACGAAAGTCAAACGGCGAAAGAAAACAACTTCGTTCTAGTAATCTGGATCTAGGGCAAATTTTACAGTATAAAAAACTTGTTTAAGTTGGTTAAACGAATAGAGGGTTTCAAGACGAAACTCTAGGCGCTTGAATCGCCTGATTCCGATAAACGAGTGAAAAGTTATACTAAAATGAAAATCACATCAGGAATCACGATCAGAAAAATCGCAGATTTAATTCGAGAAAAAGAAAAACGACGAACGCCGATATATTTTTTCTCTCTTTTTTTTACGACGGCACGGAAAACGAGGCGGCGACGAACCTCGGCGGCGGGGTCTGGCGACGGCGGCGGCGCGGCGGCGGCGGCTAGGGCGGGGCGCGCGGGCTAGGGTTTGGGGGCGCGGGTGGCTGGGCTCGGCTGGCTCCCCCCGGCTTATAAAGGCCTCCCGGGTCGGTGTCCAGGTCGGACACGGCCTGTTAAGTCGGTTCGTATTTTTTTATTCCGCTCAGAAGAAAAATAAGAAGAAATACTAAACGGACTCCAAAAATTCCGAAATAAATTTTCACGGGCTTCTAAAATCAAGCCGCTCAAGGTGAACATTTATTTGGGACCTAAATGCAATTTTGAAAAACGCACATTTTTTTCTAAATTCAAATAAAACACCGAAAAACTCCAAAATAAAATCTTATTTGATTTTATTATTAAATCCTCAATATTTCTTTATTGTGGGAAAGTTATTTTATTCCCTCTCTCATATTTTTGTAATAGAAATAATTGATGATAAAATAAATAAAATCAAATGATCCTATTCTCAAAATTTGAGAGAACTCAAATATGAAAATAATGAAATCCCCAACTCTCTCTGTGGGTCATTGAGTTGCGTAGAATTTCTAGGATCAACCAAAATGCAAAATAAAATATGATATGCAGTGATGATCTAATGTATAACATTCCAAATTGAAGATTTGGGATGTTACAACTCTACCCTCGAAAACTGTCGCGATCCCCTATACTTGTGGGTTATCATGACTATTTTCTGGCGCCGTTGCCGGGGAGCATAGCTCTATTCTTTGAGTCACTTGGGATTTATATCTGCTTATCATTATGAAGAACTTGAGAGATCCAAAAACCAAGATTTATCCCTCAACTACGAGGGGAGGTTAGGAACCGCCATCTAGCTCTGCACTTGATTCACCTTCTATTATGAGTAAGTTTGCGACACCTACACCTGCTTCTGCTATTCGTTCTGATATGTCGCATGTTATTGATGATGCCACTTCTGCTATGCATGATACTTATGATGAAACTACCTCTATGCCTGATACTACTATGCCACTTAGTGATTTCCTTGATGAACAACTTGCTAGGGCTAGAGAAAGTGATGATGAAGAATCACTTGTTATTCCTAAGGGTTATGTTTTTGATCAAGAAGCTTCTTTAGCTATTTTAGCTTGCGAAAATAGAAATGAACTCAAAAGATTATTAGCTAAATGGAGTAAGCAATCTCTAAATGCTAGAATGAAACCTGACCCTGCTTTTGCTACTTCACCTATCTTTGTTACTGATAAGGATTATGAATTCTCTGTTGATCCTGATATAATTACTCTGGTTGAATCTGATCCTTTTCATGGTTATGAATCTGAAACTGTTGTGGCACATCTTACTAAATTGAATGATATAGCCACCCTGTTCACTAAAGATGAGAGAACTCGTTACTTTTACATCCTTAAAATATTCCCGTTCTCATTAAAGGGTGATGCTAAGATATGGTTTAATTCTCTTGATCCTGGTTGTGTGCGTAGTCCCCAGGATATGATTTATTACTTCTCTGCTAAATATTTCCTTGCTCATAACAAACAAGATGCTTTAAGGGATATATATAATTTTGTGCAAATTGAAGAAGAGAGTCTCCCACAAGCTTGGGGGAGGCTTCTCCAATTACTTAATGCTTTGCCTGATCACCCTCTTAAGAAAAATGAAATACTTGATATCTTTTATAATGGACTAACCGATGCATCCAAAGATTACCTGGATAGTTGTGCTGGTTCTGTTTTCAGGGAAAGAACACCGGGTGAAGCTGAAATTCTATCGAATAATATGTTGACAAATGAAAATAATTGGACACCTCTGGAGCCAATTCCTGAGCCAATTCCTAAACCAACTCTGAAGAAGAGGGGTATTCTATTTCTCAGTCCCGAAGATATGCAAGAGGCAAAGAAATCTATGAAAGAAAAAGGTATTAAAGCTGAAGATGTTAAGAATTTACCCCCTATTGAAGAAATACATGGTCTTAATTTACCGCCTGTTGAAGAAACATATAATCTTAATCCATTACCTATTGAAGAAACTCATGGTCTTGATAACCCAACACATGTAGTAAAGGTAAATTCTCTCTATAGATATGATAAAGCTGAAATCCCATTTACTAAATTTGCTAGCCCATGCTTAGATGAGTTTGATAAATTTATGGCCAAGCAAGAAGATTTTAATGCTTATTTTGGTAGATAATTGAAATACAATTCAAATATGCTTGAACACTTGGGTGATTATATGGCTAATGTTAAAGGTGAACTTAAACTTATTAGTAAACATGCTTCTATGGTTACCACTCAAGTAGAACAAGTACTTAAAGCTCAAAATGATTTGCTCAATGAATTGAATAGTAAAGATAATGATTATGCTGTCAGAGTGGCTACTAGAATGGGTAGAACAATTCAGGAACCTTTGTATCCTGAAGGCCATCCTAAGAGAATTGAGCAAGATTCTCAGACAAATAATATAGATGTACCTAGTTCTTCTAAAAAGAAGAAAAAGAAAAATGACAGGACTTTGCATGCTTCTAGTGAACCTATTACTGAAACACCTGAGAATCCAAATGATATTTCTATTTTTGATGTTGAAACTCAATCTGGTAATGAACCTGAAACTAGTGATAATGTTGATGATAATGTTCATGATGATGCTCAACTTAGTAATGATAATGATATAGAAATTGAACCTGCTGTTGATCTTGATAACCCACAATCAAAGAATCAACGTTATGATAAGAAAGACTCTGTTGCTAGGAAGCATGGTAAAGAAAGAGAGCCTTGGGTTCAGAAACCCATGCCTTTTACTCCCAAACCATCCAAGAAAAAAAGATGATGAGGATTTTGAGCGCTTTGCTGAAATGATTAGACCTATCTTTTTGCGTATGCGATTAACTGATATGCTTAAAACCAATCCTTATGCTAAGTACATGAAAGATATTATTACAAATAAAATAAAGATACCGGAAGCTGAAATTTCCACCATGCTTGCTAATTATACTTTTAAGGGCGCAATACCAAAGAAACTTGGAGATCCAGGAGTACCCACTATACCATGCTCCATTAAAAGAAACTATGTTAAAACTGCTTTATGTGATCTTGGAGCCGGTGTTAATGTTATGCCTCTCTCTTTATATCGTAGACTTGATTTGAATAAGTTGACACCTACTGAAATATCTTTGCAAATGGCTGATAAATCAACTGCTATACCTGTCAGTATTTGTGAGGATGTGCCTGTTGTAGTTGCAAACGTTAATATTTAAACGGACTTTGTTATTCTTGATATTCCTGAGGACGATAGTATGTCTATTATTCTTGGAAGACCCTTTTTGAACATTACAGGGGCTGTTATTGATTGAACTAAAGGCAATGTCACTTTTCATGTTAATGGTAATGAGCATACGGTACACTTTCCGAGGAAACAACCTCAAGTTCATATTATCAACTCTATTGGAAAAATGCCATCGATTATATTTGGAGGTTTTGAATTTCCTCTTCCTACTGTCAAGAAGAAATATGATATTCTTATTATTGGGGATGTGCATATCCCCGTTGAGGTAACATAGTGTTATTCGAAATTTCTCCGGTTCCATGTTATTCGGAATGAGTTCGTTAACAAGACTTGATCAGCCTTGTTAGTGGATTCCTTTTGATGATCATGAGATGGATGAAACTAGAAGGCACAACCTTTTGTACCCCACTTTTACTTTCTGTTGTTTACATTAAATAAAATAAAAATAAATATTTTTCTGTCTGTTATCTGATTATCCGTGCAATATAAAAATACCTCGAAAATAAAAGTTCTCCAAATGCCCTGAAATTTAAATATGATTTTTTTCTAGAATATTTGAGAATATTTGGCACAAAGAACACAGCATGGGGGCCAACCACCTGCCCTCGAGGGTGGAGGGCACGCCCTACCCCCTAGGCACGCCCTCCTTCCTCGTGGGCCCATGGTGGCCCTCCTCCACTTATTCCTACACCCACACACTTCATATTCCTCCCACAAACACGAATATCCAGATCAAGCACGAGTCCAAGCTCATTTTTCTGCCATTTTCGATCTCCTAGCTCAAAGCATCTCTCACAAAACTGCTTGGGGAGATTGTTCCTTGGTATGTGACTCCTCCATTGGTCCAATTAGTTTTTGTTCTAGTGTTTTATTCATTGCAAATTTTTGTTACTTAGGTGATCCTGTTCTTGAGCTTGCATGCCAAATTTATATGGTTCCAAGTAGTTTTGATGCATGATATAGGCTCTAGGCACTTGTAGGAGTAGTTGCTATCAATATTGTTGAGTTTGGTTTACTTTTATTTTGAAGTTACTAAAATTTTTCAGAATTTTCAAAGAAAGAAAAATGCTTAGGAAAATGTTCCAAGGTGGTTCCTCAAGGAAGCAAGGACCCAGGCTTGCAATGCGTGATGCTGATGAAGAGCCACCAAGAGACGCTCCGGTGCATCCTTGTGAATGGCCTTCTGAGAACTTTATGGATCGAGCGGGAATTAAGGAAGAATTCAACGCATATTTGCGTAATGCTGATCTCGTGAGCTTCGAGGAAGGGAAGTGCAGCTAGTATCACAACCTCACCAGTACCTTTGTGAGGAGGTTTGAGTTTTTCAACTTCACGTAATTCTCCAACTGTCCTGTTTGATCTTTATGATAAATCTTACACTGTGGACTTAGAGGATTTTACCACTGCTTGCAAACTTCCACAATGGGGTAGTATAAGGGATCCTCGCAAATCTGAATTTAGATATTTTCTTGCTAGCATAACCGTGGGAGAATCTAGAGATATTACACAAGCTACCATAGGGAGCATTCACTTTCCAGCTATACATTATTTTGCTCTCTTCATAGGTAGATGCATAAATGGTAAAGATGAAGCATGTCACATGTGTGTCCCTGACCTCAGTTTTCTTCAGAGTGCTGTGTTAGGAGACAAATCAAATAATTTGGGAGCCATTTTTGCACGTAGGTTGCATCTTAATAGACTTAGTGGAGATTTCTTTGGTGGAATTTATGCAACCCGCATAGCTAATTTTCTTGGTATAGCCATACGCGAAGATGATATTGAATTACCTCCTGCTTATCTAGATTTTAAAGCTATGGTTCACCACCAGTTTGTCGAGAGGAACGAATCACCTCTCCGGTGTCGACTAATCTTTGACAGATGTTGTGCTGTCCGTATTACTCTCCCTGCCCCTGCCTTCTTTAATTATCAAGCAAGAGGAGGATATACTATTACCAGAGAGGAGGCAGATGAGTACGAGAGGAGAGAGGAGGCCGCTCATCACCATGCTGCAGCTCAGCAGGCGATAGCCGCTGCATCGCAATACGACCCCAGCTATTATCATGGATATCCGCCAGGCCAGCTGTGGCCATAGACCAACTTAGGCCAAAAGACTAAGCTTGGGGGAGTACGTATTTCCCACCGACATTACATTTCTGTTCACACACTCATTGCTAGATGTCGGTGCTCATACTTTTTCATTGTATCATCCATGCTAGTTTATTTTCCTTTTTATGCTTTCTTCTTGTGTGTTTAATAAACCTTAAGAAAAACCAAAAATAATAATTAGTTGTAGCTTTTAATTAGTTTAATTTCCATGCTTGTAGTAGTAATTAAAAACAAAACCCAAAAAGATTTCATGTTCTTCTTTTGCTTGTTGGGAGCTTTCTAGTGTAAATAGTTTTATTTCTTTTCTTGTTCTATGGGGTCGAGAGGAGAAGACCATTATTAAAATGTTAAAGTATCTCTATATGCATTATTGTTGATCTGACAAAAGAGCCCATATTACCTTGTCTTCTCTCTTGAATTGAATGCTTGCAGATTCTAGCTTAGTCCAATGCACGTGCACTATTATTATTATCCACACTATTTGGTCGTGTAAGTGAAAGGCAATAATGATGACTATATGATGCACTTATTGAGATGAGAAAAGATGGTATGAACTCGACCTCTTCTATTTTTGTAAATATGATTAGTTCATCATTCCTGATTCAGCCTATTATGAATAAACATGTTTGCAATGACAATTAGAGATCATAGTTTCTTGTGCCATGCTTGATTAGCTATGAGTTATAATGGTTTACCTTGCGTGCCAACATGCTATTAAAATGGTTATGATGTGGTATGATAGGGTGGTATCCTCCTCTGAATGATTTAAGTGACTTGACTTGGCACATGTTCACGCATGTAGTTGAAACAAAATCAACATAGCCTTTACGATATTTATGTTCACGGTGGATTATATCCTACTCATGCTTACATTCGGTGTTGATTAATTTTAATGCATGTTCATGAATGTTGTTATGTTGACAATGAAAGTATACTGCTCAAAATATTATTCACCTCTGTTTCAAAACCGAGCTCTGGCACCTCTACAAATCCTTGCTTCCCTCTGCGAAGGGCCTATCTATTTACTTTTATGCTAAGTCATCGTCCTCTTATTAAAAAGCACCAGCTGGAGAGCACCGCTGTCATTGGCATTCATTACTGTTAGTTTACATTGAGTATGACTTGACTGGATCTCTTTTACCATGAATTACAATGTCTAGTCAGTCCTTGGTCTTTAAAGGTGCTCTGCATTTATGTTTTGCGGTCTCAGAAAGGGCTAGCGAGATACCATCTTGTTATATCATATTATGATTGTTTTGAGATAGTGTTGTCATCCGAGATTTATTATTATGGCTCGCTAGTTGATTATGCTATTGATATGAGTAAACTTGAGACCTATGCGTTATTGCGAATGTGGTTAGTTATAATCTTTGCTGAAAACTTGAATGCTGGCTTTACATATTTACAACAACAAGAGCAAACAGAGTTTGTAATTTTTTTCTTTATCACTTTCAGTTTGTCAACTGAATTGCTTGAGGACAAGCAAAGGTTAAGCTTGAGGGAGTTGATACGTCTCCAACGTATCTACTTTTCCAAACACTTTTGCCCTTGTTTTGGACTCTAACTTGCATGATTTGAATGGAACTACCCGGACTGACGCTGTTTTCAGCAGAATTACCATGGTGTTATTTATGTGCAGGAGCAAACGTTCTCGGAATGACCTAAAACTTCACGGAGCCACTATTCAGAAAATAAGAAAAATACCTGCAAAAGATGAAGGCCAGGGGGCCCACCACCTCTCCACGAGGGAGGGGGGCGCGCCTGCCCCCCTAGGGCGCGCCCCCTACCTCGTGGGCCCCCTGTTGCCTCTTTGACTCCAACTCCACCTCCATATATTGAGTTTCGGGGAGAAAAATATCAGAGAGAAGAAATCATCGCATTTTACGATACAGAGCTGCCACCAAGCCCTAAAACCTCTCAGGAGGGCTGATCTGGAGTCCGTTCGGGGCTCCGGAGAGGGGGATCCGTTGCCATCGTCATCATCAACCATCCTCCATCACCAATTTCATGATGCTCACCGCTGTGCGTGAGTAATTCCATCGTAGGCTTGCTGGACGGTGATGGGTTGGATGGGATCTATCATGTAATCAAGTTAGTTTTGTTAGGGTTTGATCCCTAGTGTCCACTATGTTCTGAGATTGATGTTGCTATGACTTTGCTATGCTTAATGCTTGTCACTAGGGCCCGAGTGCCATGATTCCAGATCTGAACCTATTATGTTTTCATCAATATATGAGTGTTCTTGATCCTATCTTGCAAGTCTATAGTCACCTATTATGTGTTATGATCCATTAACCCCGAAGTGACAATAATCGAGATACTTACCAATGATGACCGTAGTTTGAGGAGTTCATTTATTCACTATGTGTTAATGCTTTGTTCCGGTTCTCTATTAAAAGGAGGCCTTAATATCCCTTAGTTTCCGTAAGGATCCCGCTGCCACGGGAGGGTATGACAAAAGATGTCATGCAAGTTCTTTTCCATAAGCACGTATGACTATATTCGGAATACATGCCTACATTACATTGACGGACTGGAGCTAGTTCTGTGTCACCCTAGGTTATGACTATTACATGATGAACCGCATCCGGCATAATTCTCCATCACCGATCCATTGCCTACGAGCTTTCCATATATTGTTCTTCGCTTATTTACTTTCCCGTTGCTATTGCTATCATCACTACAAAATACCAAAAACATTGCTTCTACTACTGTTACCTTTTGCTACCGTTACCACTAATATCATATTACTTTGCTACTAAATACTTTGTTGCAGATATTAAGTTTCCAGGTGTGGTTGAATTGACAACTTAGCTGCTAATACTTGAGAATATTCTTTGGCTCCCCTTGTGTCGAATCAATAAATTTGGGTTGAATACTCTACCCTCGAAAACTGTTGCGATCCCCTATACTTGTGGGTTATCATGGATCACGTGATCACTTAGATGATTAGAGGGATGTCTATCTAAGTGGGAGTTCTTAAGTAATTTGATTAATTGAACTTTAATTTATCATGAACTTAGTACCTGATAGTATTTTGAATGTCTATGTTGTTATTGATAGATGGCCCGTGCTGTTGTTCTGTTGAATTTTAATGCGTTCCTAGAGAAAGCTAAGTTGAAAGATGATGGTAGCAATTACACGGACTGGGTCCGTAACTTGAGGATTATCCTCATTGCTGCACAGAAGAATTACGTACTGGAAGCACTGCTAGGTGACAAACCCGCTGCAGGAGCAACGCCAGATGTTATGAACACATGGCAGAGCAAAGCTGATGACTACTCGATAGTTTAGTGTGCCATGCTTTACGGCTTAGAACCGGGACTTCAACGATGTTCTGAATGTCATGGAGCATATGAGATGTTCCAGGAGTTGAAGTTAATATTTCAAGCAAATGCCCGGATTGAGAGATATGAAGTCTTCAATAAGTTCTACAGCTGCAAAATGGAGGAGAATAGTTCTGTCAGTGAACATATACTCAGAATGTATGGGTACCACAACCACTTGACTCAGCTGGGAGTTAATCTTCCTGATGATAGTGTCATTAACAGAGTTCTTCAATCACTGCCACCAAGCTATAAGAGCTTCTTGATGAACTATGATATGCAAGGGATGGATAAGACGATTCCCGAGCTCTTCTCAATGCTAAAGGCTGTGGAGGTAGAAATCAAGAAGGATCATCAAGTGTTGATGGTCAACAAGACCACCAGTTTCAAGAAAAAGGGTAAAGGGAAGAAGGGGAACTTCAAGAAGAAGAGCAAGCAAGTTGCTGCTCAAGTGAAGAAGCCCAAGTCTGCACCTAAGCCTGAGACTGAGTGCTTCTACTGCAAAGGGACTGGTCACTGGAAGCGGAACTGCCCCAAGTATTTGGCGGACAAGAAGGATGGCAAAGTGAAAGGTACATTTCAAATACATGTTATTGATATGTACCTTACTAATGCTCGCAGTAGCGCCTGGGTATTTGATACTGGTTCCATTGCTAATATTTGCAACTCGAAACAGGGGCTACAGATTAAGCGAAGATTGGCTAAGGACGAGGTGATGATGCATGTGGGAAATGGTTCCAAAGTCGATGTGATCGCCGTCGGCACGCTACCTCTACATCTACCTTTGAGATTAGCTTTAGACCTAAATAATTGTTATTTGGTGCCAGCGTTGAGCATGAACATTATATCTGGATCTTGTTTGATGCGAGACGGTTATTCATTTAAATCAAAGAATAATGGTTGTTCTATTTATATGAGTAGTATCTTTTATGGTCATGCACCCTTGATGAGTGGTCTATTTTTACTAAATCTTGATAGTAGTAATACACATGTTCATAGTATTGAAGCCAAAAGATGTAAGTTTAATAATGATAGTGCAACTTATTTGTGGCACTGCCATTTAGGTCATATTGGTATAAAGCGCATGAAGAAACTCCATGTTGATGGGATTTTGGAATCACTTGATGCTTGCGAACCATGCCTCATGGGCAAGATGACTAAGACTCCGTTCTTCGGAACAATGAGAGAGCAACAGACTTGTTGGAAATAATACATACTGATTTATGCGGTCCGATGAGTGTTAATGCTTGCGGCTGGTATCTTTATTTTCTTACCTTCACAGATGATTTGAGCAGATAAGGGTATATCTACTTGAGGAAACATAACTCTGAAACATTTGAAAAGTTCAAAGAATTTCAGAGTGAAGTGGAAAATCATCGTAACAAAAAAATTAAGTTTCTACGATCTGATCGTGGAGGTGAATATTTGAGTTATGAGTTTGGTCTTCATTTGAAACAATGCGGAATAGTTTCACAACTCACGCCACCTGGAACACCACAACGTAATGCTGTGTTTGAACGTCGTAACCGCACTTTATTAGATATGGTGTGATCTATGATGTCTCTCACTGATTTACCGCTATAGTTTTGGGGTTATGCTTTATAGATGGCTGCATTCATGTTAAATAGGGCACCATCAAAATCCGTTGAAACAACACCTTATGAATTGTGGTTTGGCAAGAAACCCAAGTTGTCGTTTCTTAAAGTTTGGGGCTGTGATGCTTATGTGAAAAAACTTCAACCTGATAAGCTCGAACCCAAATTGGAGAAATGTGTCTTCATAGGATACCCAAAGGAGACTGTTGGGTACACCTTCTATCACAGATCCGAAGGCAAGATATTTGTTGCTAGGAATGGATCCTTTCTAGAGAAGGAGTTTCTCTCGAAAGAAGTGAGTGGGAGGAAAGTAGAACTTGACGAGGTAATTGTACCTACTCCCTTACTGGAAAGTAGTTCATCACAAAATCAGTTCCAGTGATTCCTACACCAGTAAGTGAGGAAGCTAATGATGATGATCATGAAACTTCTGATCAAGTTACTACCGAACCTCGTAGGTCAACCAGAGTAAGATCCGCACCAGAGTGGTACGGTAATCTTGTTCTGGAAGTCATGTTACTTGACCATGACGAACCTACGAACTATGAGGAAGCGATGATGAGCCCAGATTCCGCAAAATGGCTTGAGGCCATGAAATCCGAGATGGGATCCAAGTATGAGAACAAAGTGTGGACTTTTGTTGACTTGTCTGATGATCGGCAAGCCATAGAGAATAAATGGATCTTCAAGAAGAAGACTGACGCTGACGGTAATGTTACTGTCTACAAAGTTTGACTTGTTGCAAAAGGTTTTCGACAAGTTCAAGGAGTTGACTACGATGAGACCTTCTCACCCGTAGCGATGCTTAAGTCCGTCCGAATCATGTAGCAATTGCTGCATTTTATGATTATGAAATTTGGCAAATGGATGTCAAAACTGCTTTCCTTAATGGATATCTTAAAGAAGAGTTGTATATGATGCAACCAGAAGGTTTTGTCGATCCAAAAGGTGCTAACAAAGTTTGCAAGCTCCAGTGATCCATTTATGGACAGGTGCAAGCCTCTCGGAGTTGGAATATTTGCTTTGATAGTGCGATCAAAGCATATGGTTTTATACAAACTTTTGGAGAAGCCTGTATTTACAAGAAAGTGAGTGGGAGCTCTGTAGCATTTATGATATTATATGTGGATGACATATTGCTGATCAGAAATGATACTGAATTTCTGAGTAGCATAAAAGGATACTTGAATAAGAATTTTTCAATGAAATACCTCGGTGAAGCTACTTATATATTGGGCATCAAGATCTATAGATATAGATCAAGACACTTAATTGGACTTTCACAAAGCACATACCTTGATAAAGTTTTGAAGAAGTTCAAAATGGATCAAGCAAAGAAAGGGTTGTTGCATGTGTTACAAGGTGTGAAGTTGAGTCAGACTCAATGCCCGACCACTGCAGAAGATATAGAGAAAATGAAAGTCATTCCCTGTGCTTCAGCCATAGGTTCTATCATGTATGCAATGCGGTGTACCAGACCTGATGTGTGCCTTGCTATTAGTTTAGCAGGGATTACTAAAGTAATCCAGGAGTAGATCACTGGACGTCGGTCAAGAACATCCTGAAATACCTGAAAAGGACTAAGGATATGTTTCTCCTTTATGGAGGTGACAAAGAGCTCGTCGTAAATGGTTACTTCGATTCAAGCTTTGACACTAATCCGGGTGACTCTAAGTCACAAACCGGATACATATTTTTATTAAATGGTGGAGCTGTCAGTTGGTGCAGTTCCAAGCAGAGCGTCGTGGCGGGATCTATATGCGAAGCGGAGTACATAGCTGCTTCAGAAGCAGCAAATGAAGGAGTCTGGATGAAGGAGTTCATATCCGATCTAGGTGTAATACCTAGTGCATCGGGTCCAATGAAAATCTTTTGTGACAATACTGGTGCAATTGCCTTGGGAAAGGAATCCCGATTTCATAAGAGAACCAAGCTCATCAAGAGACGCTTCAATTCCATCGGCGATCAAGTCAAGGAGAGAGACATAGAGATTTGCAAGATACATACGGATCTGAATGTTGCAGACCCATTGACTAAGCCTGTCTCACGAGCAAAACATGATTAGCACCAAGACTCCATGGGTGTTAGAATCATTACAATGTAATCTAGATTCTTGACTCTAGTGCAAGTGGGAGATTGAAGGAAATATGCCCTAGAGGCAATAATAAAGTTGTTATTTATATTTCCTTATATCATGATAAATGTTTATTATTCATGCTAGAATTGTATTAACCGGAAACTTAGTACATGTGTGAATACATAGACAAATAGAGTCTCACTAATATGCCTCTACTTGACTAGCTCGTTGATCAAAGATGGTTAAGTTTCCTAGCCATGGACAAAGATTTGTCATTTGATAAACGGGATCACATCATTAGAGAATGATGTGATTGACTCCATCCATTATCTTAGCACTATGATCGTTTAGTTTATTGCTATTGCTTTCTCCATAACTTATACATGTTCCTATTACTATGAGATCATGCAACTCCCGAATACCGGAGGAACACTTAGTGTGCTATTACTATGAGTTTATGTGTTTTGATGTACCGAAGGTTGTTCGGAGTCCCAGATATGATCACAGACATGGCGAGGAGTCTCGAAATGGTTGAGACATAAAGATCGATATATTGGATGACTATGTTTGGACATCGGAATGGTTCCGGATGACTTTGGGCATATACCGGAGTACCGGGAGGTTACCGTAACCCCCCGGAAAGTATATGGGCCTTATTGGGCCATAGTGGGAGAGAGGAGAAGGGAGCCTAGGAGGGGGCGCACCCCCAAGACCAATCATCATCTCCGTCATCACGCCGTCGTGCTGACGGAACTCTCCCTCGACACTCAGCTGGATCTATGGTTCGCGGGACTTCACCGAGCTGAACATGTGTAGATCACGGAGGTGCTGTACCTTTGGTTCTAGGATCGGTCGGATCGTGAAGACGTTCGACTACATCAACCGCGTTGTCATAACGCTTCCGCTTACGGTCTACAAGGGTACGTAGACAAGACTCTTCCCTCTCATTGCTATGCATCACCATGATAGATCTTGCGTGTGCGTAGGATTTTTTTTTGAAATTACTGCGTTCCCCAACATGGAGGAGGCCCCTCTTCCATCTATTGCAGACACTACTGCAGGATGCTGCTAACGCGACACTGTGATCAGAGACCCTTCGACGAAACTGTGTGCGATGCAATAATCGCAAACTATGGTGTTAAAAAACCATAAAAGGTGCAAAACGTTTGCGATGACAGATGCATCAAACACGGTTAAGATTTTAGTTGTGTGTATGATGCATGGCATACGGTTCAGTTCAATTAACTATTTGCGATGAGTAGGAACAAAATAAACAGGCAACCAGATGAAGGTTTGTGCGATATACATCATACGGTTCACTCGGATGAACTGTTTTTGATTAGGCAACACAAAAGAAACGGTCAAACATATCAAGGTGTGTGCGAATATGGCATGCGGTTCACTCAGATGAACTATTTGTGTTGAGACAAGCGAACAGAAATGGTTCAATATAAAAAGATGTGTGTGATACGCGACAAACAGGTATGTAATCAGAAATATGTGCGAAGACTGATAATAACACAGACGGTTGCTGCTAATAAGACGTGTGTGTTGTGCGATGGGATTGCATACAGAAGAACATCAACAACAACAATATATATATATATATATATATATATATATATATATATATATATATATATATATAATATAGCCAGTCTATTCTGCTAATATTAGCAGAATAACTATTCTGATAACACTTCCGCACTGCATGCTCAACGCGAGGGCACTGCACTTTCAGTAGCAGGGGTACTACAATACAGAGACTAGTGACCTTCGTGTCGGAAAAAACTGCACGCAGTGTTTTGTCAGTACCTTTTTCACTTTAGTTTTTAACCATTTATCGGAACGAGGCGTGTAATATACCGTTGAGAAGCTATGGATTAGGCGCAACTTTGTCATGTTGAACACTTTTCGAGATTCCTCACGGTTTAAGAGCAGTTTCGAAAACGGCGCGGCGCATGATGAGTGGCAGCGAGCGTTTTTTCACATTTTTTTTCTAAATCGCTTGTCAGAATGACGCAAATGATACTCCATTGGAAATATATTGTCGAGGCGCATATTTTTCATATGTATCATTTTCTCTAATTCATTACGGTTTAAGAGTAGTTTCAAATTTACTAAATCGAGGAATTTTATTTTTCAAAATTTTGGTACTGTTTTCGCTCTAGTTTTTAACCATTTGTCGAAACAATGCGTGTGATATACCATTGAAAAGCTATGGACAAGGCGCAACTTTCATATGTTGAAATGTTTTTGAGATTCCTTACGATTTTAAGTTAATTCTAAAAATCGTGTGGCAGATGACGAGTGGCAGCGGCCGTTTTTTGTATTATTTTTTTCAGACCGCTCGTTGGAATGATCCAAACAATATGCCATTGGAAATATATCATCGACACACAACTTTTTCATGTAGAACACTCTCTCTAATTCCTTACGGTTTAAGAGTAATTTTAAAAATACCGAAACACGCACACTCTGTTTCTCGCGAGACCAAAATTGTCGTGTTTTCTGCATGAGACACTTGAACACACTACTTCAGACAAGAAACCGCACTGCATCAGACAGTCAAGTGAAGTTCATGGTTTCTTTCATCATTTTATAAAAAAATAGTTTTCTTTTGACTTTTTTCTAACAAGTGGACCGTAGAGACTAAGCGAGTGAACTACATCTGATAAGAAGCGAACTTCCTTACGGTTTAAGAGCAATTTTGATTTTAACGAAATATGGACACTCTATTTTTTGGCGACCCAAAATCGTCGTATGTACCACATCAGACAAAGGAACGCACTGCTTTAGATTAAAAAGTCGCACCGCATCAGACAGTCAAGTGAACTTCATGGTTTCCTTTGTTGGACGTAATTTTTCTCACACGAGTTTTTGTTGTATTTTTTTCAACATTTTTTATGAGTGAGAGTGGACCGCAGAGACGAGGGCAAGTGAACCACAATATATATTGAAATGAACCGCATTACTTTTTTGTCATTTTGCTAAAAAACACACTTCCACAATGTGTGCAAGTGAACAACATCACCCTCAATAGTGAGCCACATCCGAGGACCAAACGCACTGCAAGTGTTGATGTAGTCGACTAAATTTTGAGACACACAAACCAAATTGCACTTCATATAGAGGGGTAATGATCTGCTACACAATTTGGAGTCAACTACTTTTTTTTCTTCTTCAAACAAATTCATTCAAGACATCTGTACTGCAGATACATCTGGTACCGAGCAGACCTACACTAGGTAGAGAACTGCATCTGTATTTTCACTTCTTTTTTTGCCTTTTGATGTTACCCCCTACTGCAAGAACAACAAAACCGAGACTCAATATTTGAACTGAACCACAGAGTTTTCTGGAATGAGCTGCATCGAAGTTCCACCACTTTTTTACAAATGAATCGCTGCCATTATAAGCAATAAAATCTTCAAACGAAACAGACAAGCTGAAGTGTACGCATGCACTGCATTGGCCAATGCTCGCCGTCGCTCGCATTTGGGGTGGGATGTGTTGCTGTCGTTGCCGCTTGCATTTTGGGGTGGGCTGCCTTGCTGCAGTCGTTGCTGGCGCGCCCACGAACTGAATTGTACTGCATCCAAAACAAGTCATCAAATTTTCAGAAAAACACTAGAAAATTCTTTTGAATAGCAGCAACCTTGTATGGGATTGGGACGGCTAACTACACGGCACCACCGGACTACAAGCCAACACACTGCCATACTTCTCCGGCGAGAAGGGAGATGCGAGGGGTGCTCTGGCAAACTGAATCCTAGAGGCTAATGGCCGAGCACACCTGCTGTTGTGTACTGCTCCAGCAACACGCCTTGGGCTGCTCATGCAAGGGAGGATGACCCAATCGAACTGCATTGGGTAGCCGGTTCCACTACTCGCCCTCATCGGGTAGCAGGCTCCACTAAAGAGAGAGGAGGACGGTGATCTCCAGCCACCTTCAGAACCTCCGATCCCCGGCACCGTGACAGGCTCACCACCTCCCCTCATACGCACATCCACCAGATCCCGTGGCCCACTCCTTCCCCCAACCTCCTCTGACAGCGGTCACCCCCGGCCACCAAAGCCCGATGGCTAATCGGGCGCGTGCTCCACTGGATCTGGGCGACTCCTAGGAGGATCTATGAGGGATGCTATGACTAGGAGAGGCGCAGTGGGCTGGTCGTGGGCGTTGAAGAAATGTGGAAGAAGGAAGGGGATCCAGGGGCGGTGGCGATTCCAGGAGCAAGAGGAAGCTCGGCGGCCTCGGCCGCGAGGAAGAGGAGGCGCGGCGGGTGATACATCCATTTTGTATCATGCTTTTATATCGATAATTATTGCATTATGGGCTCTTATTATACATTATGTCATAATACTTATGCCTATTCTCTCTTATTTTACAAGGTTTACATGAAGAGGGAGAATGCTGGCAGCTGGAATTCTGGGCTGGAAAAGGAGCAAATATTAGAGACCTATTATGCACAACTCCAAAAGTCCTGAAACTCCATGGAAGTCAGTTTCAGCATATATAAAAAATATTGGACGAAGAAAGCACTGGAGGGGGGCCACCCACCGTCCACGAGGGTGGGGGCGCGCCCTACCCCCTGGGCGCGCCCCCTGCCTCATGGGCCCCCTGGCAGGCCTCCGGTGCCCATCTTTGGCTATATGAAGTCTTTTGCCCTAGAAAAAATCATAAGCAAGCTCACGAGACAAAACTCCGCCACCATGAGGTGGAACCTTGGCGGAACCAATTTAGGGCTCCAGCGGGGCTGTTCTATAGGGGAAACATCCCTCCGGGAGGGGGAAATCATCACCATCGATCCTCTCATTGGGAGGGGGTCAATATCCATCAACATCTTCACTAGCACCATCTCTTCTCAAACCCTAGTTCATCTCTTGTATCCAATATTTGTCTCAAAACCTCAGATTGGTACCTGTGGGTTGCTAGTAGTGTTGATTACTCCTTGTAGTTGATGCTAGTTGGTTTACTTGGTGGAAGAACATATGTTTAGATCCTTTATGCATATTAATACCCCTTTGATGATGAACATGAATATGATTTGTGAGTAGTTACGTTTGTTCCTGACGACATGGGAGAAGTCTTGCTATACGTAGTCATGTGAATTTGGTATTCGTTCGATATTTTGATGAGATGTATGTTGTCTCTCCTCTAGTGGTGTCATGTGAACATTGACTACATGACACTTCACCACTGTTTGGTCCTAGAAGAACGCATTGAGAATTAATAAGTAGATGATGAGTTGCTAGAGTGACAGAAGCTTAAACCATAGTTTATGCGTTGCTTCGTTAGGGGCTGATTTGGATCCATGTGTTTCATGCTATGGTTAGGTTTACCTTAATACTAATTTTGTAGTTGGGGATGCTTGCAAGAGGGTTTAATCATAAGTGGGATGCTTGTCCAAGAAAGGGCAGTACCCAAGCATCAGTCCACCCACATATCAAATTATCAAAGTACCGAACGCGAATCATATGAGCGTGATGAAAAATAGCTTGACGATAATTCCCATGTGTCCTCAGGAGTGTTTTCCTTTATATAAGAGTTTGTCCAGGCTTGTACATCGCTACAAAAAGGATTGGGCCATCTTGATGCACCTTATTTACTTTTATTACTTGTTACCCATTACAAATTACCTTATCACAAAACTATCTGTTACCGATAATTTTAGTGCCAACAGAGAATACCTTACTGAAAACTGCTTATCATTTCCTTCTGCTCCTCGTTGGGGTTCGACACTCTTACTTATCGAAAGGACCACGATAGCTCCCCTATACTTGTGGGTCATCAAGACTCTTTTTTGGTGCCGTTGCCGGGGAGTGAAGCGCCTTTGGTAGGTGGAAGTTGGTTAGGAAAAATTTATATAGTGTGCTGAAATTTACTGTCACTTATTACTATGGAACATAATCCTTTGAGGGGCTTGTTCGGGGTATCTTCACCCCGACCAATAGAGCAAAGAGTTGCTCCTCAACATACTGAACCTACTGAAAATGTTTACTTTGAAATTCCTTCGGGTATGATAGAGAAACTGCTAGCTAATCCTTTTACAGGAGATGGGACATTGCATCCTGATTTGCACTGAATCTATGTGGATGAAGTTTGTGGATTATTTAAGCTTGCAGGTATGCCCGAGGATGTTATCAAGAAGAAGGTATTCCCTTTATCTTTGAAGGGAAAGGCATTGCATGGTTTAGGCTATGTGATGATATTAGATCATGGAACTACAACCGATTGAAATTGGAATTTCATCAGAAGTTTTATCCTATGCATCTTGTTCATTGTGATCGCAACTAGATATATAATTTTTGGCCTCGCGATGGAGAAAGCATCACTCAAGCTTGGGGGAGGCTTAAGTCAATGTTATATTCATGCCCCAATCATGATCTCTCAAGAGAAATTATTATTCAAAAAATTTATGCTCGACTTTCTCTCAATAATCTCTCCATGCTCGATACTTCTTGTACTAGATCTTTTATGATGAAGACTATTGAATTCAAATGGGATTTATTGGAAAGAATTAAACGCAACTCTGAAGATTGGGAACTCGATGAAGGTAGGAAGTCAGGTATAACACCTAAGTTTGATTGTGTTAAATCTTTTATGGATACCAATGCTTTTCGTGAATTTAGCACTAAATATGGACTTGACTCTGAGATAGTAGCTTCTTTTTGTGAATCCTTTGCTACTCATGTTGATCTCCCTAAGGAGAAGTGGTTTAAATATAATCCTCCCATTGAAGTAAAAATAGTTGAACCTATTAAAGTTAAATAAAATACTATCACTTATAATGTTGATTCTATTGTTCCTACTGCTTATATTGAGAAACCACCTTTCCCTACTAGAATAAAGGATCATGCTAAAGCTTCAACTGTGGTTCGTAAGAGTAATACTAGAACACCTACACCCTCTGAGCAAATTAAAGTTGAACCTAGTGTTTCTATGGTTAAGGATCTCTTGACCGATAGTATTGATGGGCATGCTATTTACTTTTGTGATGAAGCTGCTAGAATTGCTAGACCCGATACTAAAAATAAACATAGACCTGTTGTAGGCATGCCTGTTATTTCTGTTAAAATAGGAGATCATTGCTATCATGGCTTATGTGATATGGGTGCTAGCGCAAGTGCAATACCTCATTCTTTATATGAAGAAATTATTCATGATATTGCACCTGCTGAGTTAGAAGGTATTGATGTTACTATTAAGCTTGCCAATAGAGATACTATTTCACCAGTTGGGATTGTTAGTGATGTTGAAGTCTTGTGTGGGAAAGTTAAATATCTTGCTGATTTTCTTGTTCTTGGTTCTCCACAAGATGACTTTTGTCCCATTATATTTGGTAGACCCTTCTTGAATATTGTTAATGCTAAGATAGTCTGCAAAAAGGATATCGTTTCTGTTGGTTTAGGGGATATGTCTCATGAATTTAGATTTGCAAAATTTCGTAGACAACCCCATGATAAAGAATTACCTAGTAAAGATTAAATTATTGGTATTTCTTCTATTACTGTGCCTCCTAATGATCCTTTAGAACAATATTTGCTAGACCATGAAAATGATATGTTTATGAATGAAAGAAGGGAAATAGATGAAGTATTCTTTAAACAGGGACCTATTTTGAAACACAATTTGCCTGTTGAAATCTTAGGGGATCCTCCTCCACCCAAGGGCGATCCCGTGTTTGAGCTTAAACCATTGCCTGATACTCTTAAATATGTTTATCTTGATGAAAAGAAGATATATCCTGTTATTATTAGTGCTAACCTTTCAGAGCCAGAAGAGGAGAAATTATTGAAAACTCTGAAGAAGCACTGTGCAGCTATTGGATATACTCTTGATGATCTTAAGGGCATTAGTCCCACTCTATGCCAGCACAAAATAAAATTGGAGAAGGATGCTAAACCGGTTGTTGATCACCAACGATGGTTAAATCCTAAAATCAAAGAAGTCGTAAGAAAAGAAATACTAAAGCTTCTGGAGGCAGGTATAATATGTCCTGTTGCTCATAGTCAGTGGGTAAGTCCTGTCCATTGTGTCCCTAAGAAGGGAGGTATTATTGTTGTTCCTAATGATAAAGATGAATTGATCCCACAAAGAATTGTTACATGTTATAGAATGGTAAGTGATTTCCGCAAACTAAATAAAGCTACTAAAAAGGATCATTACCCTTTACCTTTTATTGATCAAATGCTAGAAAGATTATCTAAATATACACATTTTTGCTTTCTAGATGGTTATTCTAGTTTCTCTCAAATACCTGTGTCAAAATAGGATCAAGAAAATACCACTTTTACTTGCCCTTTCGGTACTTTTACTTATAGACGTATGCCTTTTGGTTTATGTAATGCACCTGCTACCTTTCAAAGATGTATCACTGCTATATTCTCTGACTTTTGTGAAAAGATTGTTGAGGTTTTCATGGATGATTTCTCCATATGTGGAACTTCTTTTGATGATTGCTTAAGCAACCTTGATCGAGTTTTGTAGAGATGTGAAGAAACTAATCTTGTCTTGAACTGGGAGAAGTGCCACTTTATGGTTAACGACGGCATTGTCTTGGGGCATAAAATTTCTGAAAGAGGTATTGAAGTTGATAAAGGTAAAGTTGATGCTATTGAAAAGATGCCATGTCCTATGGATATTAAAGGTATAAGAAGTTTCCTTGGTCATGCCGGTTTTTATAGGAGGTTCATTAAAGACTTCTCAAAAATTTCCAGGCCTCTGGCAAATCTCTTACAAAAAGATGTTCCTTTTGTCTTTGATGATGATTGTGTAGAAGCATTTGATATACTTCAGAAATCTTTGATTTTTGCACCTATTGTTCAGCCTCCTGATTGGAATTTACCCTTCGAAATTATGTGCAATGCCAGTGATTATGATGTAGGTGCTGTTTTAGGACAAATAGTTGATAAGAAATTAAATGTTATCCAATATGCAAGTAAAACTCTAGACAGTTCCCAGAGAAATTATGCTACTACTGAAAAGGAATTTTTAGCAGTTGTATTTGCTTTTGATAAGTTCAGACCTTATATTGTTGATTCTAAAATAACTGTTCACACTGATCATCCTATAAATATCTTATGGAAAAGAAATATGCTAAACCTAGACTTATTAGATGGGTTCTCCTACTACAAGAATTTGATTTACATATTATTGATAGAAAGGGAGCTGAGAACCCTATTGCAGACAACTTGTCTAGGTTAGAGAATGTTCTTGATGACCCACTACCTATTAATGATAACTTTCATGATGAACAATTAAATGTTATAAGTACTTCTCGTAGTACTCCATGGTATGCTGATTATGCTAATTATATTGTTGTTAAGTTTATACCACCTAGCTTCACATACCAGCAAAACAAAAAGTTTTTCTATGACTTGAGACATTACTTTTGGGATGACCCACATCTTTATAAAGAAGGAGTAGATGGAGTTATTATACGTCGTGTACCTGAGCATGAACGGGAACAGGAACAGATCCTATGCAAGTGTCACTCCAAGGCTTATAGAGGACACCATGCTGGAGACAGAACTGCACATAAGGTATTGCGATCTGGTTTTTATTGGCCTACTCTCTTCAAAGATGCCCGTAAGTTTGTCTTGTCTTGTGATGAATGCCAAAGAATTGGTAATGTTAGTATACGTCAAGAAATGCCTATGAATTATTCACTTGTTATTGAACCATTTGATGTTTTGGGGCTTTGATTATATGGGGCCGTTTCCTTCCTCTAATGGGTATACACATATTTTAGTTGCTCTTGATTACGTTACTAAATGGACAGAAGCTATTCCAACTAGCAGTGCTGATCATAACACCTCTATTAAGATGCTTAAAGAAATTATTTTTCAGAGGTTTGGAGTCCCTAGATATTTAATGACTGACGGTGGTTCACATTTTATTCATGGTGCTTTTCGTAAAATGCTTGCTAAGTATGATGTTAATCATAGAATTGCATCTCCATATCATCCACAGTCTAGTGGTCAAGTAGAACTGGTCCATAGAGAGCTTAAATTAATTTTGCAAAAGACTGTTAATAGATCTAGAAAGAATTGGTCCAAGAAACTTGATGATCCTTTATGGGCCTATAGAACTGCATATAAAAACCCTATGGGTATGTCTCCATATAAAATGGTTTATGGAAAAGCATGTCACTTACCTCTCGAACTAGAACATAAGGCATATTGGGCCATTAAAGAGCTCAATTATGACTTCAAACTTGCCGATGAGAAGAGACTATTTGACATTAGCTCACTTGATGAATGGAGAACCCAGGCCTATGAGAATGCCAAACTGTTTAAAGAAAAAGTTGAAAGATGGCATGACAAAAGGATACAAAAACATGAGTTTAATGTAGGTGATTATGTATTGTTATACAACTCTCGTTTAAGATTTTTTGTAAGAAAACTCCTCTCTAAATGGGAAGGTCCTTACGTTATCGAGGAGGTCTATCATTCCTGTGCCATAAAAATCAACAACTTCGAAGGCACAAATCCAAGGGTGGTGAACGGTCAAAGAATCAAACATTATATCTCAGGTAACCCTATAAATGTTGAAACTAATGTTATTGAAACCGTAACCCCGAAGGAGTATATAAGGGACACCTTCCAGAACGTCCCAGCCTCCGAAAAGGAATAGGTATGTGGTATGGTAAGTAAACCGACTCCAAAACAGTTATAATAGCATTTTTTCTCCGATTTGGAATATTTAAGAAAATATGAAAATAAGAAGCAGTCCGGAAAGGACACGAGGCATCCACGAGGGTGGAGGGCGCGCCCCCTGCCTCATGGGCACCTCGTGTGCCCTCTGGACTCCGTTTTTTTGCACGATACTTCTTTTGGTCGGTAAAATTCATTATATAATCTCCCGAAGGTTTTGACCATCGTACCATGCAAATATCTCCTGTCTTTGTTTCGAGCTATTTTTCTGACAGACCTAGATCACCATGACGTCTTCAAGTGCCCCATAAGGACTAGTTTTTCGAGAGGGTCATCAACCCCTACCTCACGGAGGTGCTGCAACACCCTCAAACCATTGAGTTGCGTGAGGGGGTGCTGCACATCCGCGAAGTTGAGGGACCAAGGAGGACCGCAAGCGTGGAGACAAGACTCGAAGCAATGGAGCAACAAGTTTTTGAGTGCCAAGGGATGGTGGAACGCGGACTCGACGCCAACCACATGATGATCACAGAGTTCACCAACAATCACAAGCTGGATGCCAAGGACATTGGGGAGACCATCTTCAAGCTTCACGAGAAAATCGAGCATCTCCAAGCCCAAATCTATGACCTGCAAAACCAAAACTGTGAGTATGAATATAGATTCAAGAGGATGAGTTTGACTGCAAATTCGAGGATCCCGGAGACTCGATCATTCTTCTATGATGGTGATCCTATGCCTTGGAAGATGGACGACAAGCCTACACCATCAACAACTCCATCATCGCTACCACCAAAAGGAGAACTGAGTATTGGGTATGGGAACTCCCCTTGGCAACTGCCAAGCTTGGGGGAGTGCCCCGGTATCATATTACCATCACACTTTTATCTTTACCATTTTTCTTAGTTCGATCCTTTTGATAATATCTTGATCTAGTAGAATAAAGTTTCAGTATGATTTAGTTTTGAGTTTTGCTTTATGATCCTTCTATGTAATAGAGTCCGTGAGCTATATATAATAAATATTAGTGTTGAGTCAAGGGCTTTGCCATCTTGCTATGATCTTGAGAAAAAAGAAGGGGAGAGAGAGAATAAAAAGAAACAAAGAGATCATATGGATCTTATGGAGAGTAATGACTTCACATATAAAGAGTATGATGAATAAAAGTTGTTGAGAGTTGACAAACATAGTTTTGGTCATCGTTGCAATTAATAGGAAGTAATAAAGAAAGAGAGGTTTTCACATATAAATATACTATCTTGGACATCTTTTTATGATTGTGAGCACTCATTAAAATATGACATGCTAAAAAGTTGATGTTGGACAAGGAAGACAACATAATGGGTTATGTTTTCTTATATCTGAAATAAAGTATATTGTCATGGATCATCCAACATGTTGAGCATGCCTTTCCCCCTCATGCTAGCCAAATTCTTTGCACCAAGTAGAGATACTACTTGTGCTTCCAAATATCCTTAAACCCAGTTTTGCCATGAGAGTCCACCATATCTACCTATGATTGAGTAAGATCCTTCAAGTAAGTTGTCATGTTGCAGGGAATAAAACTTGATCTCTAAATATTTATGATTCATTAGTGTGGAGAAAATAAGCTTTATACGATCTTGTGATGTGGAAGCAATAAAAGCGACGGGCTTCATAATAAAGGTCCATATCACAAGTGGCAATATAAAGTGACGTTCTTTCGCGTTAAGATTTTGTGCATCCAACCATAAAAGCACATGACAACCTCTGCCTCCCTTTGTGAAGGGCCTATCTTTTACTTTTGTCTTATACCTTATACAAGAGTCATGGTGATCTTCACCTTTCCTTTTTACATTTTATCCTTTGGCAAGCACATTGTGTTGGAAAGATCCAGATATATATATATATATATATATATATATATATATATATATATATATATATCCAATTGCATGTAAGTTATCATGAACTATTATTGTTGACATTACCCTTGAGGTAAAAGGTTGGGAGGCAACACTATAAGCCCCTATCTTTCTCTGTGTCCGATTAAAACTCCATACCCATAAGTATTGCGTGAGTGTTAGCAATTGCGAAAGACTAAATGATAGTTGAGTATGTGGACTTGCTGAAAAGCTCTTATATTGACTCTTTCTAATGTTACGATAAATTGCAATTGCTTCAATAACTGAGATTATAGTTTGTTAGATTTCAATGAAGTTTTTGATTCATACTTGAGATTGTGAATGAATTGTTACTTTAGCATAAGAAATCATATGACAATATATATATATATATATATATATATATATATATATACGTTGCTGTTATAAGAATGATCATGATGCCCTCATGTTCGTATTTTATTTTATCGGCACCTCTATCTCTAAACATGTGGACATATTTTTCGATATCGACTTCCACTTGAGGACAAGTTAGGTCTAAGCTTGGGGGAGTTGATACGTGCATTTTGCATCATGCTTTTATATCGATAATTATTGCATTATGGGCTCTTATTATACATTATGTCACAATACTTATGCCTATTCTCTCTTATTTTACAAGGTTTACACGAAGAGGGAGAATGCCGACAGCTGGAATTCTGGGCTGGAATAGGAGCAAATATTGGAGACCTATTCTGCACAACTCCAAAAGTCCTGAAACTCCGAAGAAGTCAGTTTACGAATATATAAAAAATATTGGGCCAAGAAAGCACCAGAGGGGGGCCACCCACCGTCCACGAGGGTGGGGGGCGCGCCCCTGCCTTGTGGGCCCCCTGGCAGGCCTCCGGTGCCCATCTTTGGCTATATGAAGTCTTTTGCCCTGGAAAATATCATAAGCAAGCTCACGGGACGAAACTCCGCCACCACGAGGCGGAACCTTGGCGGAACCAGTCTAGGGCTCCGACGGTGCTGTTCTGCAGGGGAAACATCCCTCCGGGAGGGGGAAATCATCACCATCGATCCTCTCATCGGGAGGGTGTCAATATCCATCAACATCTTCACTAGCACCATCTCCTCTCAAACCCTAGTTCATCTCTTGTATCCAATCTTTGTCTCAAAACCTCAGATTGGTACCTGTGGGTTGCTAGTAGTGTTGATTACTCCTTGTAGTTGATTCTAGTTGGTTTACTTGGTGGAAGATGATATGTTCAGATCCTTTATGCATATTTATAACCCTCTGATTATGAACATGAATATGATTTCTGAGTAGTTACATTTGTTCCTGAGGACATGGAAGAAGTCTTGCTATAAGTAGTCATGTGAATTTGGTATTCGTTCGATATTTTGATGAGATGTATGTTGTCTCTCCTCTAGTGGTGTCATGTGAACGTTGACTACATGACACTTAACCATTGTTTGGGCCTAGAGGAAGGCATTTGGAAGTAATAAGTAGATGATGGGTTGCTAGAGTGACAGAAGCTTAAACCCTAGTTTATGCGTTGCTTCGTAAGGAGCTGATTTGGATCCACATGTTTCATGCTCTGGTTAGGTTTACCTTAATACTTCTTTTGTAGTTGCGGATGCTTGCAAGAGAGGTTAATCATAAGTGGGATGCTTGTCTAAGAAAGGGCAGTACCCAAGCACCAGTCCACCCACATATCAAATTATCAAAGTACCGAACGCAAGTCATATGAGCGTGATGAAAACTAGCTTGATGATAATTCCCATGTGTCCCCAAGAGCGTTTTCCTTTATATAAGAGTTTGTCCAGGCTTGTACATCGCTACAAAAAGGATTGGGCCATCTTGCTGCACCTTATTTACTTTTATTACTTGTTACCTATTACAAATTACCTTACCACAAAACTATATGTCACCGATATTTCACTGCCAGCAGAGAATACCTTACAGAAAACTGCTTATCATTTCCTTCTGCTCCTCGTTGGGTTCGACACTCTTACTTATCGAAAGGACTACGATAGATCCCCTATACTTGTGGGTCATCAGCGGGGCCGGCCGGGAGGAAGAGGATGGGCGGCGGCGCCGACCAAGAGGAAGAGGGGTGGGGTGGTTGTGGGGTGACGAGGGTAGGGTGGAGGTGGGGCGCCGCGGTGGTGGGTGATGGTGAGGCGCCGTCGAGGGTGGGAGGTGTCGGGAGAAGAAGGTGGGGGTCGGGGGTAGTGGGCTGCCTAGGTCATCGATGGGTGTGCTTTTTAGCGAAGGGGAGGTGTTAGCAGAATAAGCACGGGTGTTAGCAGAATAAGGTCTTAGAGGGTATTATCATAATAGACCCACCCTATAATACACACACACACACACTTATAAGGACATGGTTGCATAACCAAATTAAACATCCACTTACATAGGTGGCTACTACAACCATGGCATTTGCACACACCAAAGTAAACTATTACATGCATAATTACATAGGAGACTACTACACACATGACATTTCCACACATCAATAAAGTAAACTATATATTACATGCATGATTAACTAGCATAAACGATCATCTGATCATCATCTACTTCTTGTGACGCTTGCTCTGCTTGTGGCTCGATCCGGGCTCGTCAATTTGGGTAATGTTGGGGATATGACTATTCGGTATGAACCGCCCAGGAAGGGCTGGGTCATACCCCTGGCGGCTTAGCTATGAAGATGGTGGATCATATGATCCTGTTAGCGGCCCAAGACCCAGTGGCGACTTGAGGCTCAAGAGGATGAACCGCCATGTATGTATAACTTGTATTATAAGGCAAGTGTATTTAGTCACCGGGCCGGACACGTTGTGTATGAGCCGACCGGGACTCTGTAAGCCGCCAGGCGTCAACCTGTGTATATAAAGGGACGACTCGGCGATGGCTTAAGACAAGAAACAAGAGCTCGAGAACTAGGTCAAGCGTATTCACTCCCTGGTAATCGAAACCCAAGCAATACAATCCCAAACTGGAGTAGGCCTTTACCTTCACCGCAAGGGGCTGAACCAGTATAAACTCTCTGTGTCCTTTGTCCCGTTTAACCCCTTTAAGCTAACCTAGTTGTAATGGCTCCACGACTAAGTCCTTCTGTTAGGTCTGCCATGAAAATTCCACGATAGTTGGCGCCCACCATGGGGCCAGCGCACGGTGGTTTCGAGTTCTTGAAGGGCAGCTTTGAAGGGATCAAGGGATATGCTGTGGGGCGGATGACCAAGAGTCATCACGGCAAGCTCTACATCAAGGATCCAGGCTGGGCCCCCAAGGCCGGCTCAATTGATTACGGGTACCGGGTCCCCTTCGGCGGAATCCACGTCTTCATCGACAAGATCAACGAACCGGGCACTGAGCCGGACATCTGCACCGACATCATCGAGACGGCTCAGCGTGCACGACCTGCCCGGGTTCAACCCGCCATGAAGCGTGCCTTTGTTGGTTTCACCCATGGGGTGGAAGCTGGAGAAGGATATGTGTTTGGCGGTGAGATGGCCATCTACTCTGCTGGTGAGTCATCCACAGGCGAGACTGATCCAATGTATCAATTGCAAGATGGCCAACTTGGGGGCTGTTCTAATGGCGACAGTATTTCAGACCCCTATGAGCCGCCGAACAGGGTTGCGATCTTCATGGACGGTATACAGCCGACGCTCGGTTCATCAACCGCCACGGCTATGACTTCTAGTTCAACCGCTGCGGTGACGGCTGGGGCTAGCGGCACGGCACACCCGCCGGCTCAAGCTTTAACAAAGTTATTGGAGGCTTTGGCAACTCTGATGGGGGTGGAGGTAACCTCGGATAACCAGGAACATCACAAGGTGGATGTGGCGAAGCTACAAGATGAGATAGCTCAAGCCTAGGAAGAGCTGGCGGCTGAGAACGCTAGGATGGCTATAGAGCGGGCTGCTTTGGACGCCCATGCACAACGGATTCAGGCAGAGTCCTTCTGACTCACATTGGATCAGAACGCTTCAAACGAGATCATGAGGAGGAGGCACCAGATTCATCTACCCCCGGTTTATGAGCCAAGGAACCTCTTCAACACACCTGGAGCAGGGACTAGTGACCCGCCGATGGTGAACCGAGCGGTCGAAGCGCCTGGGACTGGAGCGCTGGTTCAGCCGCGTGCGATGGACCCTACACATTTGAATAATACTCCGCCTCAGCATGTTCCGACACCTCCGAGTCATTATTCTAGCCCTTTGGATAATATGATTGCTAGGCAACGCGATTGGCAGCTCTACCAGTTGAAGGCGAGTCTCTGGCAGTGATAGAGACACGGAGGGCCAGAGAGCTTCTTCAAACAGCTGTGGCTCATCAGGCGGCTTATTCTTATAGCCGTGAACAGATTCATTCAACCCCTCTACCAAGTCGGAGTTACAACAGGCACATTGAGTCGCTAACAGTTTCAAGTAGTGAGCAACACCGCAACCAGCCTTGTGGGCATGACCCGGCGCGCAAAGGTAATAATGCCCAGGCTTTGGTGGACCAGGGCAGGGCGTGTTGGGAGGCTGAGCAGGCGGCCCAGATGGCGGCTCAACAACAATCTTCAGTTTATCCATCAGCTTCGGTGGAGGCAGGTGTGATCTCTAGAACCTTGGGTGTGCCATGTTTAGTGCCGGCTCTGCGTAACGAGCGTCCACCTAAGGATTTTAAGGACCCTCGGAAGGTGCCTAATTACACAGCAAATTAGCTCCCTGAGGCTTGGATTGAGAGCTATGAGATGGCCATGGAGATGTTGGATTTTAGTGATGCTGCATGTGCTAAATATTTCACCATGATGTTGGATGGGCCGGCTCGTACTTGGTTGAAGGGGCTCCCTGCTAACTCCATCAGATCATGGGCGAAGTTGAAGGCTCGATTTATCCAAAATTTTAAAGACACGTGCAAGCAGCCTCTGTCGATTTTAGATTTGGACTCCTGTGTTCAAGGGGAGGGCGAGTCAACAACCCATTGGGTACGCCAGATCTCAGTTGTTATACATTCGTTAGACAGTATCAATGCCGGCTCAGCACTCCTGATGTTGGAGAAAAACTGCCATTTTCTCCCTTTGAAGCAGAAACTGGGGTGGCTTAAGAGCCACTGCAATGACATGAGGGGGGGGGGGGCTAATGGCGGCTCTCGTCAAGTATGCCGACTCTGATGGTACCAAGGACCCTGAGTCTGATGATGCTAAGCCGGGTAAGGGAAAGAAGAGCAGCAATACAAGAGGGCGGCAGCAAAACCCGGCAAGTGAAGGTGGCAATGGTAAGCGCAAGGCTGATGGCAGCTTAAATTTTGTGGCTAACACCAACACATAGAATAATAATTAGAACCGCAGGGGAAAGCCACCCCCTCAGTTTGGAGGGCCAAAATTTAACCTTGAGGCGATGATGAATCAGCCCTGCCCAAAGCATGATACGCACGAAAAGCCGACCAATCACCTCTAGAAAGATTGCTTCATTATGAAGGAGTACAGAAATTCAAATTTTTTCCAGAATAATCATGGACCACATGGCGGCTCAGGATCCGGCTCTCACGGTCTTGGTTATGGTGGCGGCGGTTTAAATTCCGGTTTTTGGGGCCAAGGCAATCAAGGTGGTTATAATCAACAGTCTGGTCAAGGGAATCAGCAGCAGCAGTCTGGTTATCAGAGCAACCCAAAGTAGTTGAATGGTGGACAGTACCACGTCTTCACCACGAGTTTATGCAAGCGGGATCAGAAGATCCATAAAAGGGCAGTAAACGCAGTTGAGCCGGCGATTGCCCATTACTTGCGATGGTCTGAACACCATATTCTGTGGAGCCGTAAGGACCACCCGCCCTGGGTTGATAATCCGGGTCACTTGGCTTTGGTGGTGGCACCTCAGGTTGGAGGGTACAGATTTACTAAGGTACTCATGGATGGAGGCAGCAGTATAAATATCCTTTATTATGAAACTTTTCATCGCATGAGCCTGACTGACAAAGATCTTAAGCCGTCAAATACTGTTTTTCATGGCGTCGTGCCTGGTAAGTCGGTGTATCCAGTGGAAAAAATATCTTTGGAAGTGGCTTTTGGTGATGATCATGATTCGAGGTCTGAGACGTTGACTTTTGAGGTGGTTAAATCAAGAGCCCTTATCATGCTCTGTTTGTACGGCCGGCTTATGCTAAGTTCATGGCAAGGCCTTGTTATGTTTATTTACAACTTAAGATGCCAGGTCACAAGGGTACTATCACGGTGCATGGAAGCCGAAAGATAGCCTTGGAGTGTGAAGAGGGCGATGCTGCTTATGCTGAAGCTGTCTGTGCAACAGAAGAGTTGAAGTTTTACAAGGATAATGTTGACCCGACAGATATGAAATCTCTTAAGAAGCCAATTACAGAGCATGAACCCCTATTGAAATTTAAATCAGCTGATGACACTAAGCTAGTTGACTTTGTTCCTGGCAATTCATCCAAGCAGTTCAGCATCAGTGCTAATCTGGATCCGAAATAGGAAAGCGTGCTCATCGAGTTCATCCGTGAGAACTGGGACATCTTTGCATGGAAACCTTTAGATATGCCAGGTGTATCGAGGGAACTCGATGAGCACACTCTCAATATTGATCCAAAGTTTAAACTGGTTAAGCAATTCCTTCGATGTTTCAATGAAGAGAGGCGCAAGGCCATTGGTGAAGAAGTGGCCCGGCTCTTGGCGGCTGGGTTTATTGTTGAAGTTTTTCATCCTGAGTGGTTGGCTAACCCGGTGCTGGTACTTAAGAAAAATGGTACTTGGTGCATGTGTGTAGATTATACAGATCTTAACAAGGCCTGCCCAGCTGATCCTTTTGCTCTCCCCCGTATTGATTAGATCATTGATGCTACGACGGGTTGTGAGCGTTTGAGCTTTTTGGATGCTTATTCTGGCAGTTAAGGACCAGGGAGAAGACAACCTTTACCACTCCTTTTGGAGCCTTCTGTTATGTGTCTATGCCTTTTAGGCCCAAGAGTGCCCATGCGACTTACCAACGGTGTGTGCAAAATTGCCTTCCTGATCAGATTGGGCGCAATGTTCATGCTTATGTGGATGATACTATGGTGAAATCCAGGAAGAAGGAACCCTGATAGATGATTTGAAAGAGACCTTTGACAATCTCTGAGTCTGCAAGATGATGCTTAACCCGGCCAAGTGTGTCTTTGGTGTACCAATAGGCAACCTCTTGGGCTTTCTGGTTTCTGAATGGGGTATTGAAGCTAACCCGAAGAAAAAAAGGCTATCACTTCCCTGGCTAAACCAGCGTGTATTAATGATGTTCAGCGACTGGCAGGTCGTATTGCGGCCTTAAGCCAGTTCGTAAGCTGGTTGGGTGAAAAGGCCATCCCTCTATGTCAGATGATGAAGAAGACATATCACTTTGTCTGGAGTGATGCTGCTGATCAGGCATTTGAGGCCTTGAAGAAACAGTTAGATGAGCCGCTGGTTCTTGCTGCTCCCATTGATAAAGAACCATTATTGTTGTATGTGGCTGCCAATAGCCGAGCCGTTAGCATGGCAATTGTGGTAGAAAGGAAGGAATTAGGCAAGGAGCATCTGATTAAGCGGCTGGTTTATTACATTAGTGAGGTGCTCATAGAGTCCAAGCAGAGGTATCCGCATTGGTAGAAGCTTGCACTACAAAAAAATACACTTCCGTGACGATACGTGTTTGTCACAGTAGGTCGCATTTTTTGTCATGCATGTACATCCATGATGATTTTATGACAGAATCAAGATAGTCATACTTGTGCTGTCATAGAAGTGTTCCATGCCATTACCAAAATTATCATCACAGAAGTGTCCACTTCCATGACGATAAATCATGCGTCACAGAAGTGCTTTCGTCAAGGGTGACTGACACATGGCATCCATCATAACGAAACACCGTTAAGCTATTGGGTCCGGTTTTGGATCCGATAACCCGTTAACAGCCCGGACCAATGGGGATTTTTCACGTGTAAAATCATCATTGGCTGGAGGAAACACGTGTTGCCTCACCATTGGGATAGATGTCATCCACTCATTGGACAGGAGGCGCCTATGATAGGTCGACACGTGGCATGGCCCAATAGTGGCCCATTCCGGCGAAAAAGGCCAGCCCAGTAAAAATTAGCAGGCCGGCCCATATAAGGCCTACTTGTGTCAGGTCCATTTAAGCCCACAACCCATACGAGATGTGCCAATTTGGCCCGTCAACGACCCGTTAAAGATTTGACACCATTGCATCTCGTCGTCAGTTCGAGCCCGTTAACAGCCCGCTATATATTTGGGCTCAATATCGGCCCGATGAGATTTCGGCCTGTTAACGGCCCATTCCATGGATGGGCCAATTTTGATGATGTACATCTTTCGGCCTTTTAGCGACCCATTTAAATGTTGGGCTAATTTCCGGCCCAGTGTGTCTTTCAGCCTGTTGACGGCCCATAAATCAGTTGGGCCATTTGTAGTCGGACCTGAGTTTCGGCCTTTTAGCGACCCATTTAAGTGTTGAGCCAATTTCCGGCCCGGTGTGTCTTTTAGCCTATTGACGGCCCATATATCTGTTGGGCCATTTGTAGTCGGACCTAAGTTTTGTCCTTTTAGCGACCCATTCAAGTGTTGGGCCAATTCCCGGCCCTGTGTGCCTTTCAGCCTGTTAACAGACCATAAATGAGTTGGGCCATTTGTAGTTGGACCTGAGTTTTGGCCTTTTAACGGCCCATGCCCTTCATGGTCCAATATTAGGCCGGTTTCTCTTTCGGCCCGCTAAAGGCCCACAACACAGTTGGGCCATTTATAATACGACCTGACTTTCAGTCTCTTAGCGGCCCATGCTCTTCATGGTCCAGTACAAGCCCGCTGTCTCTTTCGGCCTGCTAAAGGCCCGCAGTATAGTTGGGCCATATGTAGCCCGAACTTAGAAACGGCCTGTTAACGGCTCGTGAAATCAATTGGGCCCACTGGTTGCCCGCTTCGATGTCGGCCTGTTAACGACCCGAGAATTAAGAGGGCCGACCATTAACTTTTGGCCTGGTAACGGCCCATTAACTTAATGGGCCCATTAAAGTTCGTACATGTCTTTAGGCCAAATTAGATAATTTGAGCCCATTACGACGAGCAATTATGAACAGGACCAAAACCGATCAAGCAAAGGTACGACATACAGGGAAAAACATTGCACATCTAGCATATATTATAGGAAATTACATCTGCTGGGCAATCAAAGATTGATGCCAGTGCAAATAAATGAACAAAACCTAATGATCTACAACGTCACAATCTACAACCTCATCACGGATGACGCCCATAAGCATGTGGGCAATTTCTTGCTGCTTTGCTACACTATCTCTGAAAACATTGATCAGTTGTTGTGTCGCACGACTCTGCACCTCTGATTCCTCCACCATTTCCATCATTCCTTCATCCATTAATTGGTTCACAAACATACATTTTTTCCGTTGCATTCGAGACAGAGGAAACTAAACAGATTCAGATGGCGATTTTGGCAGGCTTGTATTATTGATAGTGGAGAGTGTCTCGACCACTGCATCATAACATAAATTAGGAGGGGAACCAAACAGATTAATCATGAGTTATTAGCATATTACCTGGCCTAGATTTATTGGAAAGAAATAATGGGGTTGCCTTGCTGTATTCAGAGTCTGTCTTCTTATCTTCAGCAGCCTGCACCAAATTAAGACACTAGCATTGCTATCATTGGCCAAGTAATATAATAGGAAAGCAACATTGGCACAACGAACGTTTGGGCAACTAGCCAACACCAAATTAACACAATATGGCATAGCTATCATCAGCCAGGTAAGGTAATACGAAAGAAACATTGACACAATGAATGAATGGGCAACCAGAGCAGCACTACAATTCAGTAATGTGTATGATATGAGATAGTACCCTCATGCAGCTCAGTATGCAAAACTACCAGGCGGTTTTCTTTACAAAAATCAACATTAGCGCCTTTAACATTTTGCTACAACTAATTTTAGATCAGATAAAGATTGGATTCACGCCGATTAACAAAATACATGCAGATGTAAAAATATAGTGATATACAACAGGTACTTACATCAGCATTAGCGCATAGAGAATTCCCGCAAGATATTTTCCTCGAATACAATCCCAATGAAGGAAGTCTTCTATCATTTAACCTTATTTTCTAAAAGAGAGATGGGTAAGAAACATGTAGAAAATATGAACAGAATGCTATAAAATTTCATGATGCAAGGATACGCACACGCTTCTTAGAATGGAGTTGACATTCTTTTGCTGGACTGGAGCGGCTAGTTCTTTGGCCACTGGAATCTGCTTATTATCAATGGGAGTTGGGTTCCTCTGTGCTGGAGCAGTATCTATGAAAAATGGAGTTGGTTTATTATCTCCTGGCGTTTGGATCTTTTGCAAAGACCTGGTTTGTAACCCTTCAGACTCTAACATAGCCGTCTTCCCCTTGCATGCCTTATATAGAAGAATGGTGCTTCAATTAAAAAACATGCTACAACAGAGATGGAATAGGTACTGAAGAATAGAAAGGCATGCCATAGTGACATGTATTCCCTCCATCCGGAAATAAATGGAATGGTCTAGGCGTATTTCAGTTCTAGATACATCCAGTTTTATCCATTTCTGCGACATGTAATCCGGACGGAGGGAGTATGATGTAAGAGCTAGGGATACGACAGGACAACACAGTAAAAAAACACTGAAAACCCACTACAGAACCAAAGTAATCAAACCCACTAATATGAGATAGTACACTCATGTAGCTCAGGATGCAAAACTACCACGCAGTTTCCTTACAAAAATCAACATTGTGGCCTTTAATAATACATTTTGCTACAACTAAATTTAGATCAGATAAAGGTTGGATTCACGCCGATTAACAAAATACATGCTGATGTAAAAATATAGTGATATACAATAGGTACTTACATCTACATTGGAGCACAGAGAATTCCCACAAGAATCTTTCCTCACAGACGATACCAGTGCATGAATTCTTCTATATGTTAAGCTTATTTTCTAAAAGAGAGATGAGTAAGAAACATGTAGAAAATATGATCAGCATGCAATAAAATTTCATGATGCAAGGATACGCACACGCTTCTTAGAATGGAGTTGACATATTTTTGCTGGATTGGAGCGGACTAGTTCTTTGGCCACTTGAATTAGCTTATTATCAGTAGGAGTTGGGTTTCTCTATGCTAGAGTAGTATCTATAAAAACTAGAGTTGGTTTATTATCTCCTGGCATTTGGATCTTTTGCAAATACCTAGTTTGTAAGCCTTCAGATTCTAACATAGTCGTCTTCCCCTTGCATGCCTTGTATAGAAGAATGGTGCTTCAATTATAAAACATGCTACAACAGAGAGATGGAATAGGTACTAAATAATAGAAAGGCATGACATATTGACATGTATTCCCTCCATCCGTAAAAAAATGGATGGGTCTAGGCGTATTCCAGTTCTAGATACATCCTTTTTTATCCATTTCGGCAATATGTAATCCGGATGGAGGGAGTATGGTGTAAGAGCTAGGGATACGATAGGACAACACAGTAAAAAAGCTCTAGTTGAATGTAAAACTGTATGCTAGCGGAATACATACAGAAAAAAACTAAGGCAACATACATGTGTATGATTGGCAAACTAAGATGACATTGCAACAGAGCACTAGAACAACACTTCAATGTATAAGATATTCAGAAGCATGATGTCCAAATTAAGCAGATGGCATTGCGATAGAGTAGAATGACAATACTTGAATTTGAAAACATGTTATCATGAATGGAATAGGTACTGAAAAACAGGAAGGCATGACATATTTACATGCATGATCAGCATGCTAAGCACATGGCATTGCAACAGAGTAGATACACTCCAGGACATTATATGCATGTTGTACCCATATCACGGGCCAAGTTAGAGCAAGGACCTTGTCGGGTGAAGAGGATTCAACATCTTTCTGCAAGTCTTCTGAAGAACTGCCTTTACATGTTCCATCATATTGGGTATCATTAACATCAAGTTTATTGGCCTTTACGTTGCTCCATGAGGTTCTTGTGGATATATCAGTGTGTGCAATTATATCTGACATGCATGGAATACAACTAGTAGTTAGATTAATGTAATGAGTGCCTGTAGGAGACGACATAAATAGTAGGACTGGGGTTAACTACCAGCAACAGGTCTGAAAAACCAAAGGGAGAACATGGATGAAAGCTATAGAATATGTATCGTTTGTACTCGAGATTAACTAGATGGCACACAAAAGTATTAAAGAACAACACAGGTAATACTAGAAGTGGTATAATACTATAATCACCAGCCTGTGGGGTAGCATTGGCTGATGGATGATAACTATGGAACAGCGTTACCTAAAGAACAAGTATCTTAGCTAAACTATAGAACACCGTTAACTCCTGAACAAGACCCGTAAGAGATCAGCATGAATATACAGTGAAATGTGATAATCTATTTTCCATGCTTAGATGAATAAAAAAGCCATAAACATTGCACACAAGTAAGATGAGGGTACAACCTATCTGGCCGCCATCCATAGGAGTGAGCATCATGTGCTGACTTGTCGATGGCCCTGCAGTTGTTGTGGCTGTCCATGTCGGGCACGCGCATTTGATGCATGGAACTTTGAGTGGGGACTATAGCTCCCTTTTGGTGTATGCTTCCCTTGTTGGAGCAGCTGCCATGAGTCGGAAGACGGTGTGGCTGAAGATGCAGATAACGCATAATGTTAAGAACGACACATCTCTTTGATCTGAAGAAATACACTAAGAGATCAACAGCAAGGTACAAGAGTGGTCACATGTCTGTTGACTGAAGACTAAATTGGGGTCACGCAATTTTTTTTTGGTACTATCCGATCTACGTCGGATGGCTTGATGGCCGTCTTGTGCCTCCCGACTGACACTGTTAGGAATCTTCCCTAAAGAGCCAGCGACCAACGGCAGAGCAGCCTGCCTCCGCCGTCCGTGGCCCCGGCCAAAACCCTGCCCCCCGCCCCACCGCACTGCCGTGGTTGCGCCGCCCCCGAGCCAATCCACAAAGACTCCCCGTCACCCAGATCCGACAGCGGCAGTACCTTCAACCCACACAACTCTAAGATAGCCATCTAAGCGCTGCTTCCACGGCGAACTTGCGGCCCCGCACCCTTACGTTAGACACCAGCCAACCGGCAGCCTAGGAGCTCCGCTGCCTTGAGGGGTGCTGCTTCCCATTGGGAATCGATTGGCCCAGAATAAAAATTCAGACAACTGATGCCTAAATAAAGTGATTTGAGATGAGGCTGTGACCTATCGGGCGGCATGGTGAAGTAGGTAGGTCTAGCTGCCGAGTCGGTGAGGCCGGCGCGGTTGCGGTGGTGACTGGTGGCAGGGAAACAGCGATGTCGCGACGGTCGACGGCTATGGGGAAGCAGCCCTGAGACTCTGGACGGATCCGAAGTTGGAGCTGCTCCAGCGCCATGAACAACGGCGGGGGTGAATCGGCTCCGGTACGGTTCACGTGGCCGTCATCGAGGCAGCTCCAGCAGCACGGAGTAAGAGGCACACGACCTAGTGCACGACGACAAATGGATAGCGTCTCCGGCATTAGGGAGGAGGGCGGCTGTGAAATTGGTGTGGTGGGGGCGCCATGGAGGAGGGGCTGAGGTTTCACGGCTCGGGAGAAGGGAGGTTCCGGGGAGAAGGTAATTTGGCGCCCACGAGGTATGAATGGGGGGGATTGGGAGGGGAGTGGAACCATGTTTTACGGACGCATTTGTCTGAAATGTGAGGGGGAGTTATAGTTCTACCCTTGCCTTTAGGCTTCTCGGCTTGGGTCTGTGTACTGAGGGTCGGGGATAGTAGAGTAACTTTGGTTCACCCCAAATAGTGGGTGGGAGCGATTTTGGGTGAGGAGGGCGTGTTTTGAAATATAGTGGGCGCGAGCGATTTTGGGCGAGGATAGCGTGTTTTGAAATAGTGGGCGCGAGCTATTTCGGGCGAGGAGAGCGTGTTTTGCCGACCATGGTTTATGAGTTATTTTGGCACATGTCATTTCGGCCGAGGAGAAGGCACACTTGGATGAAGTTACGAACCTACCCTCGATGTACAACGGGCCAATTGATGCGTGTCCCACATAGCACGGTAATTTCATGTCTCCCATTTATTTACTCGGGCGAATTCCACCGAGCAGAGGATGTTTAACGGTTCATTCAAAATTTGGGAGAACGAGCATCCACGTCTATATTACCAAGTCGATTCGAATCAAATTTTGAAATATTAGCTTGCCACTTCTTTTTTAGATGGAGAGATGATGCTCGGGAGTAATGTGTTTTTACATGCTCATTGCTAGCGATTTACTATATGACAAATAGTTGACCCACTCAAAAACAAGAATCAAACCCAAAATAAAATATCTCGATTCAATGAAATAGCTCGTTCAACAGGTCAAAATAGTGAACTAAATCCAAAATTGAACACCTCAATCGAGTAGCATGTTGTACAATATTATAGTACTCCATGAACATGTTGAAAGTCAAATTAATGAACTTGTTTGATATACGCATATATCCGTTCATGTGTGGATTGCAGACAACATGTTCTCCAATTTAAATATTTGAATGCATGTTTATATCGAAACATGGTTTATATCAGTCTTTGATGCATAAAACGCGACCTCCCCCTCTTCTGGACTCCTGCTCTCTCTCTCACTCTCTCTCTCTCTCTCTCTGTGTGTGTGTGGGGGGGTCTTTCTAGTTCACATGCATATATACTCCATCTATAGGTCTCTCTCGCTATGTATGATTCTCTAGTCCAAACTAGATATCTTGGGTGCACTCATCGTACGCACACAAATTCCTTGGCTCATTGCCCGTAACTCTCTCACGCACCACTCTGTCGTCTCAGAGCTCTCCCCCCTCTCTCTCCAACTCTCCATCTACATGGGTCACACATATACATGCATATCTCACTTGTACTCGATAGGCCCATCTAAAACTCTATCTATCTCCCTCGTTCTCTCTCCATCTCACACGCACACACACACACAATCTCATGGCTAGCTAGCCCAGTATGATGGTCTCTCACTCAATCGTAGGCACACACAGTCCCCCCTATATGTATATGACTAGCTAATCTTAGTCTCCATCACAAAGATGTGCATGGTCTATCTCGATTTCTCTCGGGGCATCTTTCTATCGCGCACGCACCTCTCTCGATCTCCCACCCATATAGTCCCCTCACAATCTTGAGGGGATCTCTCTATCACAAACACACCCTCTCGCCCTCCCCATGCGTCCATGTTCTCCATGTGTCCCTCTCGACCTTTGTTCCTTGTTGGCCAGACCTCTATTGGACATGTGCTATAGGGGTGTCTCTCTCCATTGCAAACAATCACACACTAGTTATCTTCGTGTATCTCCTCGCCTCGCTTTTCTATCTCAGAGATGCATGCGTGAGATGTTCTCCTAAGAAACGAAAAAACACACTCTCTCCCTAATTTATTGTTTGTTGTCACTTTCTCTTTCACACACATAGTCTTTTTGCACACTTACTCATTCTCCTTCACAAGCACTTGATCTTTCTCGACTTAGGCACTCTCCTCGATCCATAGCATATTGATTTATTGAAAAGTAAAACATCACAAAGTTTGACCATTGATAACCACAAGTATAGGGGATCACAACAGTTTTTGATAAGTAAGAGTGTCGAACCCAATGAGGAGCTAAAGGCAGAACAAATATTCCCTCAAGTTCTATCGACCACCGATACAACTCTACGCACGCTTGACGTTCGCTTTACCTAGAACAAGTATGAAGATAGAAGTACTTTGTAGGTGTTGTTGGATAGGTTTGCAAGATAATAAAGATTACGTAAATAAAAAGTAGGGGCTGTTTAGATAAAGGACACAGCTAAGTTAGTTTTAGTAAAGAGCTTTTTGTTACGAGAAAGTTATTTGTCCCTAGGCAATCGATAACTAGACCGGTAATCATCATTGCAATTTTATATGAGGGAGAGGCATAAGCTAACATACTTTCTCTACTTGGATCATATGCACTTATGATTGGAACTCTAGCAAGCATCCGCAAGTACTAAAGATCATTAAGGTAAAACCCAACCATAGAATTAAAGTATCAAGTCCTCTTTATCCCATATGCAACAACCCCCTTACTCGGGTTTGTGTTTTAGTCACTCACGCAACCCACTATAAGCGAATCATGAACGTATTGCAACACCCTACAGCGGGGATCTCTCACGCTTGCGCAACATAGAGAGCACCATAGGACAGCACCAATAATAAAACATGCAACTCAAACCAATCTTGATCATCAAATAGCCCATAGGACAAAACAGATCTACTAAAACATCATAGGATAGCCATACATCATTGGGAAATAATATATAGCGTTGAGCACCATGCTTAAGTAGATATTACAGCAGGTAAGTGAGAGGTTACACCACTGCATAGAGGGGGGAAGAGTTGGTGATGATGGCGGTGAAGTTCTTGGTGAAGATTGCGGTGATGATGATGGCCACGGCAGCGTTCCGGTGCCACCGGAAGACAAGGGGAGAGGGGGCCCCTTCGTCTTCTTCTTCCTTGACCTCCTCCCTAGATGGGAGAAGGGTTTCTCCTCTAGTCCTTGGCCTCCATGGCGTGGGAGGGGCGATAGCCCCTCCGAGATTGGATCTATCTCTTTGTCTCTCTCTGTTTCTATGTTCTCAGATTCTACCCTTTCACCGTTTCTTATATTCCCGGAGATCCGTAACTCCGATTGGGATGAAATTTTAACACGATCTCTATCCGGATACTAGCTTTCTTGCGGCGAAAGAAGGGCATCAATCGCCTTAAGGGGTGGCCACGAGGGTCAGGGGCGCGCCCCCTGCCTCGTGGCCCCCTCGGGCATCGTCTCGCGTGGATTTTTATTCCCAAAAATAATATATATTCCAAAAAAATCTCCGAAAGTTTTTATCCTATTTGGACTCCATTTGATATGGATATTCTGCGAAACAAAAAACATGCAACAAACAGGAACTGGCACTGGGCACTGGATCAATATGTTAGTCCCAAAAATAGTATAAAAAGTTGCCAAAAGTATATGAAAGTTGTAGAATATTGGCATGGAACAATCAAAAATTATAGATACGACGCAGACGTATCAGCATCCCCAAGCTTAATTCCTGCTCGTCCTCGAGTAGGTAAATGATAAAAAAGATAATTTTTGATGTGGAATGCTACCTATCATAATCTTGATCATGTATCTAATCATGGCATGAATATTAAGATACGAGTGATTCAAAGCAATAGTCTATCATTTGACATAAAAAAATAATACTTCAAGCCTACTAATAAAGCAATCATGTCTTTTCAAAATAACATGGCCAAAGAAAGTTATCCCTACAAAATCATATAGTCTGGCTATGCTCCATCTTCACCACACACAATATTCACATCATGCACAACCCCGATGACAAGCCAAGCAATTGTTTCATACTTTTGACGTTCTCAAACCTTTTCAACTTTCACGCAATACATGAGCGTGAGCCATGGACATAGCACTATAGGTGGAATAGAATGGTGGTTGTGGAGAGGACAAAAAGGAGAAGATAGTCTCACATCAACTAGGCATATCAACGGGCTATGGAGATGCCCATCAATAGATATCAATGTGAGTGAGTAGGGATTGCCATGCAATGGATGCACAAAGAGCTATAAGTGTATGAAAGCTCAGGCTGAAAACTAAGTGGGTGTGCATCCAACTTGCTTGCTCATGAAGACCTCGGGCATTTGAGGAAGCCCATCATCGGAATATACAAGGCAAGTTCTATAATGAAAATTCCCACTAGTATATGAAAGTGATAACTCAAGAGACTCTCTATATGAAGAACATGGTGCTATTCTGAAGCACAAGTGTGGTAAAAGGATAGTAACGTTCCCCCTTCTCTCTTTTTCTCTCATTTTTTTCTTTTTTTTCTTTTTTTGGTGGGCTTCTTTGGCCTCTTTTTTATTTGGGCTTCTTTGGCCTCTTTTATTTATTTTTAAAGTCCGGAGTCTCATCCCGACTTGTGGGGGAATCATAGTCTCCATCATCCTTTCCTCACTGGGGCAATGCTCTAATAATGATGATAATCACATTTTATTACTTATAACTCGATATTACAACTCGATACTAGAACAAAGATATGACTCTATATGAATGCCTCCGGCGGTGTACCGGGATGTGCAATGATCTAGCATAGCAGTGACATCAAAAAACAGACAAGCCATGAAAACATCATGCTAGCTATCTTACGATCATGCAAAGCAATATGACAATGAATGCTCAAGTCATGTATATGATGATGATGGAAGTTGCATGGCAATATATCTCGGAATGGCTATGGAAATGCCATAATAGGTAGGTATGGTGGCTGTTTTGAGGAAGGTATATGGTGGGTTTATGGTACCGGAAAAAGTTGCGCGGTACTAGAGAGGCTAGCAATGGTGGAAGGGTGAGAGTGCGTATAATCCATGGACTCAACATTAGTCATAAAGAACTCACATACTTATTGCAAAAATCTATTAGTCATCGAAACAAAGTACTACGCGCATGCTCCTAGGGGGATAGATTGGTAGGAAAAGACCATCACTTGTCCCCGACCACCACTCATAAGGAAGACAATCAATAAATACCTCATGCTCCGACTTTGTTACATAACGGTTCACCATACGTGCATGCTACGGGAATCACAAACCTCAACACAAGTATTTCTACTAATCCACAACTACCCACTAGCATGACTCTAATATCACCATATTTATATCGCAAAACTATTGCAAGGAATCAAACATATCATATTTAGTGATCTACAATTTTTATGTAGGATTTTATGACTAACCCGAAGTTAGTCAAACGCCTTTGACCACACGGAAATGGTACGGAAGGGTATTTCTATAAGAAGCTTTCACGGAAGAGGGGTATTTTTGAGCATACTCGAAATCTAGGGGTAAATGCCAGGTGTGGGTTCAAGTTAGGGGGAGAAATGGAATTTCCCTTAAAAAATGTTGGGACTACATTGTCGAACAAAGGGAGTAGCTCTCTCTCTGCTATCTCTCACGGGCCTCCCCTCTCACACGAACACTCTATACCGACGGATTATACGCTCACTGTGTCAACGTATAGCTCCGTATATTGTTTAGTTGACTGGTCAACCAGTCCACATGCTGCTTTGTCAGCTCGTGTTCAGTATCTTCGTGTGCTGGCCCATGTGGCAGTGGGTGAAAATAAGTAAACTAGAGGCCCATCTGACATGCGATGAACTAAACAAAGTTGAAACCACTCGGGGTAGCACCCCGCACGCTAGTAAATTGAGGGCGCATTGAGGACACACTTCTTCCGCGTGGAGGACGCACTCGCGCACAATTCACCACTGCGCGGCGACATGCACAGAAGGACACACTCGCGCACACCCAGCACACAACACACACCAACACACGTGTACACCGGCGTCGCCGCCGGTTGAGATGGACGGCGAGGCAGCCAACAAGCGGAGGCGGCTTGAGCCAAAATCGCATCCGGCGAGCCAGGACTTCATCAGCAGCCTCCCCGACGACATGCTGCTCATCATCATCGGCCTCCTCCCCACCAAATCTGCCGTGTGGACCGCCCTGCTCTCCCTGCGGTGGCGCCCCCTCTGGCGTCGCGTCCCCCTCAACCCCACTGTCGACAGCTGACTCTGCGATGGGGATAGCAAACGCATGGCCGCAGTCTCCAAGATCCTTTCATCGCACCCTGGGCCAGGCAGACACCTTGACATCCGCATGTTCAGTACCAACTACAAGGTCCAACCCAAGTTCGACGAGTGGTTCTTATCCCCCACCCTAGATCAGCTCGAGGAGCTCAGCTTTGAAGCTGGACGATGTCGCTCTCTGCCACCATCCACGCTCCGCCTCGCGCCAATGCTGCGACGCGCCAGCTTCAGCTCCTCCTATCTTCCCCAGATTAATGCCGTGCCCACCCTTCTTCTCCCTCAACTCAAGCACCTCGACCTCTTCGATGTTGTCATCTCGAAGAAGGCTATGGAGCACCTGCTCCGCAGATGTACTGCACTCGAGTACCTTCGTCTTGAGCAGATCCACGGGTTCATTAGCCTCCACATTGCCTCGACGAATCTCCGATGGATTTATGTGTCTTGCTGGCCCCGCAACAAGACATCAATTGGGAAGAGATCACTCCAGCTGTTCCACATTATGGTCATTGAGAATGCACCTTTCCTTGAGAGATTGCTTGTATCGGATCTAGAAGGTTCAACAAAAATCAGGGTCATTGACGCGCCGAAATTGACAGCGTTGGTGCACTCGTCTGCCAAATTCTCCGAACTCTTTATTGTACCCGTAATCGTTCAGGTACAACACTCATCTTCTTCTCCGTCTTCTTGAAATTCACATTTTAAATTTCTTCTTGATGTATTTACGACCGTCTTCCAGAAAATGATTCCCACAAGCTTGACCCAGTCTATGCGCACAGTGAAGATCTTGGCAATAAAATCTATCGGCCCCAATCTGGATCAAGTTGTTGGATTCCTTACATGCTTTCTGTGCACGGAGAAGCTACTCATCGAGGTGAAACTTCTTTCCTATTAGTAAACGGTAATCACAACATAGCTCAAACTTTTTCATAATTTTCCCAAATTATGATGACAAGTGTAGTGTTCAAAACTGCATCTACGCACTGCACCGAAAGAAATGTTTTTAGTATTTTTTTCTCACGTGATCACGTGCATCGCTTTTTGTTGTACTACTATAGTAGCCTAGGCTAGTCATAGTGGAAAGTAACTTAGACTACTCTAGTAAATCTATGGTTACCCTAAGAGCAAGTACTACCTCCGTCCTGGTTTACTCTTCCTATTTTGTAGTATCAAAATTTGACCATAGATTTAACTGACAAAAGGTTAATGCATGTCACTAAGAACTATATCGTTGGATTCGTATTTGAACATAATTTCAAATGGTGTAATTTTTAGTGACATGCATTGGCATTTTCTTACATAAATATATGGTTAAAACTTTATACTAAATAAGAGGTAGTATAGAAGTGGGCTATAACGGCCCTCCACTATGTAGGCCAAAACACGTGCCAAATTCACTTGTGATGCATTTGGCATCGATGCCCCTCCATTGCTCACCTGGTGCCCCAATCTGGATCACCTACTTTGCTCCGGTGCCAAATTAACTCACGCAATGAAAAAACACTTGCGTGGGAGAGAGAGAGAGGACTAAGGCAATAAAAAACACTTGTTTGGGAGATTGAGAGGCTGGTGTAGTTGGTTTGATTGATTTGTTTATACATGTGGGTCTGTGTGCACAGCGGTGCCAACTCTCTCACATCGCGAGAGCGGTGCCAAAATCTTTTGAATTCACATCGATGTGTATTATGGCATCGGCCACATAGTGGAAGGCAAGAAATTCCCAAGCTCTTCACGTACTCCTAGGTAAATGAGAGGAAAGAGAAAGAGAGAGAGGGAGTGAAAAAATATCACTAGCCAGCCAACCCTATCGTATGAGCGAATGATATTGGTAACTCTTGATGACATGGCAATCTTATACAACCAGCTGCTCTAATATCTTCTCTTCTTTTGCAGATAAAAAAGACCCGAAAGTGAAAAATGTGCTGCACTATAACAATGTCATCGAATGCCTTGATCTCCATCTTACATAAATTGATTTGATCGACTACCGAGGCAGCACATCCAAGATTAAATCGGCCAGGTTCTTTGTTCTGGAGGCAAGTGTGCTCAAGGTAATGAGGTTTGGCGTTCTCTGGCGCAACAATGAATGGCGTGCTGATCTCCGCAAGCGTCTAAGCCTAAATGACAAAGTCTCCGCAGAAGCTGAATTTGTTTTTGAAACATCAAGTGGCCAGAGACTCGAAAACTTATTTGCCCATTAGTGACTTGTTAGGGTGGTGGATTTTAGTTTGTACGATAATGATGCATCCACCTAAAGTAACGAAAGTTCTTACGTAAACTTCCTAGTAATTCCCTCTTCGTAGGTGCAACATTACTCCTAACATTTGTAATATCAGTTTGAAACTTGTAATATTGCCGTGTCCTATTCCTACATTTTCAAAATCTTGCAAATCAAACAGGTCCTGAGTTGGTGATGATGTTGTGCCTGCCATCTTTCACTAATAGCCGTCGGATCTAGATCTGAGGCATACAAACCAAACTTCTCCGGTTTTGAAAAAAGATGCCCGCACTTGTTCCCTATTTACAAACAACACCTTGTCTCTCACAATCAACCTTATCTCCTCCCCACCACATCTAGAAGGCCATGGAAAAATCTGGCGCGATGGCCGCTGCCGGCGCCGTCCACCCCCCAATCTTGGTGTTCCGTGAAATGCACGGGCATCTACGCACTGGAAATTATGTCGAACACGGCTAGTTGTAAGCAAGCTAGGTCTACAGCCATGATGATAGTGACTGCAGACGGTGAGTCTGACTATGGTATGCCGAACACGGCGCCTATACTCAGGTGTCATCTCCGGCGTAGGGTCTTGTCACTTCACTGTGAGGAGCAGCACGTAATAATTTGACCAACGGGTAGTACAGTGCTACTACATTGGTAGTACTACTACTACTAGTACTAGCACTACCGTCTGGATTTAGTAGTACTACCACGTCCATCTGGATTTAGTATTTGACTAGTAATATCTAGTAATGCATGTCACAAAAAATGTACTACTCCCTCTGTAAATAAATACATGGTGTATTCTTTTTTCCTATCGGCGAGGTAACTTAATGTCTTTTTGCTACATAATAGGATTACATGCAATGAACTAACCACTGCATGTGATATTTGGTAGTCTCAAGTCATTGAAAGCATGCATGGGCACGAAGGGGGACGCAGCTTCATTGACTTACTACACCTGCCTTTGGGTGTATGACACGTGGGCCCAATGTTTGGCTGGCCAACCTGTCATACAACCAAAGGCAGGTGCAGTAGAGGAGCGAGGAGTAGATGGCCAACACGCACGTGAATTCAACGCAGTCTGCACTTCTCATATAAAGGCTCCCGCAAGTCCAATCTACGAAATCCTACGCACCTACGCACCCAAGGGCAAGAGTGATCACTCCAATTGCAAGATCAGTTGACTAGAAGCTAGACCCATGGAGGCGATGAGCATGAGCATCCGCCGGCTGTGCCAGATGGTCCATGACGCCGGCCTGCGGCCCGGCACCGAGGAACGTCTCCAGGTAGTGCTTGAGGCCGCCAGGGCGAGGGGCCGCTTCAATGACAGCTTCATCTCCTTGTTCGACGAGGTCCTCGTCGGCTTCCTCGACAAGTTCACCGTCGTCAAGAAGCTCGCGGACGAACTTGACGTACGCCTCCAGCCCACGCACCCAGGCTCTATGATGCCTTCCACCCTCAACGGCCTCTATGGTGACAACCTCTTCGACGCACTGGTGGCCCTGCGACTGCCCGCCGTCGTGCCGGAGAATGTCCACCTCTAGGTCGCGCTCGCCGCGCAGTGCCTGGCGCAGCAAGACACCATCGACATAATCACCCACGTCTACACGCAAATCGTCCACAAGGACTACTACATGCAAGAGGAGGACTGATAACCCACAAGTATAGGGGATCGCAACAGTTATCGAGGGTACAGTATTCAACCCAAATTTATTGATTCGACACAAGGGGAGCCAAAGAATACTCTCAAGTATTAGCAGCTGAGTTGTCAATTCAACCACACCTGGAAACTTAATATCTGCAGCAAAGTGTTTAGTAGAAAAGTAATATGATAGTAGTGGTAATGGTAGCAAAAGTAACGGTAGCAAAAGTAATATTTTTGGTGTTTTGTAGTGATGATAATAATAGCAACAGAAAAGTAAATAAGCGAAGAACAATATATGGAAAGCTCGTAGGCAATGGATCAGTGATGGAGAATTATGCCGGATGCGGTTCATCATGTAACAGTCATAACCTAGGGTGACACATAACTAGCTCCAATTCATCAATATAATGTAGGCATGTATTCCAAATATAGTCATACGTGCTTATCGGAAAGAACTTGCATGACATCTTTTGTCCTACCCTCCCGTTGCAGCGGGGTCCTATTGGAAACTAAGGGATATTAAGGCCTCCATTTAATAGAGTACCGGAACAAAGCATTAACACATAGTGAATACATGAACTCCTCAAACTACGGTCATCAGTGGTAAGTATCCCGATTACTGTCACTTCGGGGTTAATGGATCATAACACATAGTAGGTGACTATAGACTTGCAAGATAGGATCAAGAACTCACATATATTGATGAAAACATAATAGGTTCAGATCTGAAATCATGGCACTCGGGCCCTAGTGACAAGCATTAAGCATAGCAAAGTCGTAACAACATCAATCTTAGAACATAGTGGATACTAGGGATCAAACCCTAACAAAACTAACTCGATTACATGATAAATCACATCCAACCCATCACCATCCAGAAAGCCTACGATGGAATTACTCACACACGGTGGTGAGCATCATGAAATTGGTGATGGAGGTAGGTTGATGATGACGATGGTGATGGATTCCCCTCTCCGGAGCCCCGAACGGACTCCAGATCAGCCCTCCCAAGAGAGTTTAGGGCTTGGCGGCGGCTCCGTGTTGTAAAATGCGATGAATCTTTCTCCCTAGTTTTTTTCTCCCCGAAAGTGAATATATGGAGTCCAGGTTGAGGTCGGTGGAGCGTTAGGGGGCCCACGAGGCAGGGGGCGCCCCCAGGGGGGTAGGGAGCCCCCACCCTCGTGGACAGGTGGAGGCCCCCCTGACATGGATCTTCCTTCCCATATTTATTATATATTCCAAAATAATTCTCCGTTGATTTTTAGGTCATTCCGAGAACTTTTATTTCTGCACAAAAATAACACCATTGCAATTCTGCTGAAAACAGCGTCAGTCCGGGTTAGTTCCATTCAAATCATGCAAGTTAGACTCCAAAACAAGGGCAAAAGTGTTTGGAAAAGTAGATACGACAGAGACGTATCAACTCCCCCAAGCTTAAACCTTTGCTTGTCCTCAAGCAATTCAGTTGATAAACTGAAAGTGATAAAGAAAAACTTTTACAAACTCTGCTTGCTGTTGTTGTTGTAAATATGTAAAGCCAGCATTCAAGTTTTCAGCAAAGATTATGGACTAACCATATTCACAATAACATTTAGGTCTCATGTTTACTCATATCAATGGCATAATCAACTAGCGAGCAATAATAAATCTCGAATGACAACACTTTCTCAAAACAATCATGATATGATATAACAAGATGGTATCTCGCCGGCCCTTTCTGAGACCGCAAAACATAAATGCAGAGCACTTTTAAAGATCAAGGACTGACTAGACATTGTAATTCATGATAAAAGAGATCCAGTCAAGTCATACTCAATGTAAACTAACAGTAATGGATGCAAATGACAGCGGTGCTCTCCAACTGGTGCTTTTTAATAAGAGGACGATGACTCAGCATAAAAGTAAATAGATAGGCCCTTCGCAGAGGGAAGCAGGGATTTGTAGAGGTGCTAGAGCTCGGTTTTGAAATAGATATGAATAATATTTTGAGCAGTATACTTTCATTGTCAACATAACAACCAAGAGATGGCGATATCTTCCATGCGACACACATTATAGGGGGTTCCCAAACAGAATGGTAAAGTTTATACTCCCCCTCCACCAACAAGCATCAATCCATGGCTTGCTCGAAACAACGAGTGTCTCCAACTAACAAGAGTCCCGGGGGAGTTTTGTTTGCAGTTATTTTGATTTGATTTGCATAAAGCATGGGACTGGGCATCCTGGTGACCAACCATTTTCTCGTGAGTGAGGAGCGGAGTCCACTCCTCTTGAGAATAACCCGCCTAACATGGAAGATACGGACAGCCCAAGTTGATACATGAGCTATTCGAGCATACAAAACAAGATGTTTATTTGAAGGTTTAGAGTTTGGCACATACAAATTTACTTGGAACGCCAGGTAGATACCGTATATAGGTAGGTATGATGGACTCATATGGAACAACTTTGGGGTTTATGGAATTGGATGCACAAGCAGTATTCCCGCTTAGTACAGGTGAAGGCTAGCAAAAGACTGGGAAGCAACCCGCTAGAGAGAAACAACAGTCATGAACATGCATTAAAATTAATCAACACCCAATGCAAGCATGAGTAGGATATAATGCACCATGAACATAAATATCGTAGAGGCTATGTTGATTTTGTTTCAACTACATGCATGAACATGTGCCAAGTCAAGCCACTCGAATCATTCAAAAGAGGATACCACCCTATCATACCACATCACAACCATTTTAATAGCATGTTGGCACGCAAGGTAAACCATTATAAGCTCCTAGCTGATTAAGCATGGCATAAGCAACTATAATCTCTAATTGTCATTGCAAACATGTTTATTCATAATAGGCTGAATCAGGAACGATGAACTAATCATATTTACAAAAACAAGAGAGGTTGAGTTCATACCAGCTTTTCTCATCTCAACAAGTTCATCATATAATCATCATTATTGCCTTTCACTTGCACGACCGAATAGTGTGGATTATAATAATAGTGCACGTGCATTGGACTAAGCTAGAATCTGCAAGCATTCTATTCAAGAGAGAAGAGACGTAATATGGGCTCTTTTGTCAGATCAACAATAATGCATATAAAAGCACTTTAACATTTTAATCATGGTCTTCTCCTCTTGACCCCCAAAGGAAAGAAAAGAAATAAAACTATTTACACAGGAAGGCTCCCAACAAGCAAAACAAGAACGAGAAATCTTTTTGGGTTTTCTTTTTAATTACTACTACAAGCATGGAAAGTAAACTAATTAAAAGCTGCAACTATTTTTTTTGTTTTTCTTAAGGTTTATTAAACACACAAGAAGAAAGCATAAAAAAGGAAAATAAACTAGCATGGATGATACAATGAAAAAGTATGAGCACCGACAACTAGCAATGAGTGTGTAAACATGAATGTAATGTCGGTGAGAAATACATACTCCCCCAAGCTTAGGCTTTTGTCCTAAGTTGGTCTATGGCCACGGCTGGCCTGGCGGATATCCAAAGTAATAGTTGGGGTCGTACTGTGAAGAAGCCTCGGATTGCCACTGGTTGGCAATCACCTCCGGATCCCACTGATAATCAGACTGTCGTGGAGGATCAAATTGTGGTTCTGGCTCCAGCTTTGTAGCTGATGTAGGGTTCCGGTAGGCGTGAATGGCCTCCAACGAAACAAGATACTTGCCTACAGATAAATCAAAAAAGGAAGGAGAAGGCAAGGTAATAGTCTCAAGATGATTTTTACCAAATATTAATTTGTACTTAAGCGCCTTTTCCCTATTCTTAACAATAAAATCATGTGCTACCATACTCTTATAATCTAGATAAACCAGAGGCAACAACTTCTCTTCCTTCTCATAATGCCTAATAGGTATATTAAAGTGTGCAGCGAGGCACGAGGCGAAGATGCCTCTAAGGACGGGGCCCTTAGTACGGTTAAGATTTAACCGCTTTGCAATAATAGCGCCCATACTGAATGTGTCATCACGAAATAAGGCATGGCACAAAATAACAATATCAGGGGCACTCAGGTTTCCATAATTTCCATGCCCAATTAAGCATCTACTAGCAAATATAGCAAAGTAACATAGAACAGGAAAGTGTATGCTAGTAATTCGTGCGTCGAAAACCTTCCTCGTTTCCCCTACAGTAATGGTATCAATAAACCCATCCACATCGTCACGATGTGGTTCCTCTATGCTGCCCTCGAAAGGGATCAAACAAACTCGACAAAAATCATGAAGTGACATCTCCTTATGCTCATCATATAAATAAAATTCCACCGTAGGTGGTGAGCTCCTAGCATGGAAATGAAAGTTTTGCACAAAGATATTGGTGAGTAAGAGATACTATTCGCATTGGTCGTGGAGGAAGGCGGTGAGGCCTGCATTCTCAGCCAATTTATAGAAATCGTCATAAACCTCGGCTGCTCTCAAGAAATTATCACAAGGCCATTCACACGGCCGAACTTCCGCATGCGAGGGAGATTATATTTGGGCCTCTTATCCTCCTCACGTTGCTTATCCTTTGAGCTTCGGCTCGATGAGCCCCTCAAAAATCTCTTCATCTTTTTCTGAAAATTTCTGAAATTTTAGTAACTTCAAATAAAAGTGAACCAAACTCAACAATATTGATAGCAACTACTCCTACAAGTGCCCAGAGGCAATATCATGCATCAAAACTACTTTTGACCATATAAATTTCACATGCAAGCTCAAGAACAAGGTCACCTAAGCAGCAAATATATGCAATAAATAAAGCACTAGAAAAAAAACTAATTGGACCATTGGAGGAGTCACATACCAAGGAACAATCCCCCAAAGCAGTTTTGTGAGAGGTGCTTTAAGCAAGAAGTTTGAAAATGGCAGCAAAATGAACTTGGACTCGGGTTTGAGCTGGTTAGTGATGTTTGTAGGAGGAAGAAGGAATGTGTGGTAGCTGGAATAAGTGGAGTGGAGCCACCGTGGGCCCACGAGGCGGGGGGGGGGCGCCCAGGGGGGTAGGGCGCGCCCTCCACCCTCGTGGCCAGGTGCTTGCTCCACCTGCTGTGTTCTCAGTGCCAGATATTCTCAAATATTCTAGAAAAAAAGCATATTTAAATTTCAGGGCATTTGGAGAACTTTTATTTTCGGGGTATTTTTATTGCATGGATAATTCAGAAGACAAAAATTACTATTTTTGCTTTATTTAATATAAATAACAGAAAGTAAAAAGAGGATATAGAGAGTTGTGTTTTGTAAATTCATCCATCTCATGCTCATCAAAAGGAATCCACAAACAAGGTTGATCAGGTCTTGTTAACAAACTCATTCCGAATAACATGGAACCGGAGAATTTTTGAATAACACTAGGTTACCTCAACGGGGATATGCACATCCCCAACAATAAGAATATCATATTTCTTCTCAACAGTAGGAATAGGAAATTCAAAACCTTCAAAAATAATCGATGGAATTTTTCCAATAGAGTTTATACTATGAACTTGAGGTTGTTTCCTCGGAAAGTGTACCGTATGCTCATTGCCATTAACATGAAAAGTGATATTGCCTTTGGTGCAATCAATAACAGCCCCTGTAGTATTCAAAAAGGGTCTTCCAAGAATAATAGACATATTATCGTCCTTGGGAATATCAAGAATAACAAAGTCCGTTAAAATAGTAACGTTTGCAACCACAACATGCACATCCTCACAAATACCGACAGGTATAGCAGTTGATTTATCAGCCATTTGCAAAGATATTTCAGTAGGTGTCAACTTATTCAAATCAAGTCTACCATATAAAGAGAGTGGCATAACACTAACACCGGCTCCAAGATCACATAAAGCAGTTTTAACATAATTTCTTTTAATGGAGCATGGTATAGTCGGTACTCCTGGATCTCCAAGTTTCTTTGGTATTCCATCTTTAAAAGTATAATTAGCAAGCATGGTGGAAATTTCATCTTCCAGTATCTTTCTTTTATTAGTAACAATATCTTTCATATACTTAGCATAAGGATTCATTTTGAGCATATCAGTCAAATGCATACGCAAGAAGATAGGTCTAATCATTTCAGCAAAGCGCTCAAAATCCTCATCATCCTTTTTCTTGGATGGTTTAGGAGGAAAAGGCATGGGTTTCTGAACCCATGGTTCTCTTTCCTTACCGTGCTTCCTAGCAACAAAGTCTCTCTTATCATAATGTTGATTCTTTGATTGTGGGTTATCAAGATCAACAGCAGGTTCAATCTCTACTTCATTGTCATTACTAGGTTGAGCATCAACATGAACATCATCATTAACATTATTACTAGGTTCATGTTCATTACTAGATTGTGTTTCAGCATCAGAAATAGTAATATCAATGGGATTCTTAGGTGTGTGTACAATAGGTTCACTAGAAGCATGCAAAGTCCTATCATTTTTCTTTTGCTTCCTCTTAGAAGGACTAGGTGCATCAATATTATTTCTTTGAGAATCTCGCTCAATTCTCTTAGGATAGCCCTCAGGATACAAAGGTTCCTGAGTCATTTTACCACCTCTAGTCATAACTCTAACAACATTATCATTTTACTTACTCTTTAATTCATTGAGCAAATCATTCTGAGCTTTAAGTACTTGTTCTACTTGAGTGGTAACCATAGAAGCATGTTTACTAATAAGTTTAAGTTCACCTTTAACATTAGCCATATAATCACCCAAGTGTTCAAGCATATTAGCATTGCGTTTTAATTCTCTACCAAAATAAGCATTGAAGTTTTCTTGTTTAACCATAAAGTCATCAAACTCATCCAAGCATGGGCTAGCAAACTTAGTAAATGGGATTTAAGCTTTATCATATCTATAGAGAGAATTTACCTTTACTACCTGTGTTGGGTTATCAAGACCATGTATTTCTTTAATAGATGATGGATTAAAATCATGTATTTCTTCAACAGGCGGTAAATAAAGACCATGTATTTCTTCAATAGGAGGTAAATTCTTAACATCTTCAGCTTTAATACCTTTTTCCTTCATAGATTTCTTTGCCTCTTGCATATCTTCAAGACTGAGAAATAGAATACCCCTTTTCTTCGGAGTTGGCTTAGGAGTTGGTTCAGGAATTGGATCAAGAAGTGTCCAATTATTTTCATTAGTCAACATATTATTCAATAGAATTTCAGCTTCATCTGTTGTTCTTTCCTTGAAAACACAACCAGCACAACTATCCAGGTGGTCTCTAGAAGCATCGGTTAGTCCATTATAAAAGATATCAAGTATTTCATATTTCTTAAGAGGATGATCAGGCAAAGCATTAAGTAATTGGAGAAGCCTCCCCCAAGCTTGTGGGAGACTCTCTTCTTCAATTTGCACAAAATTATATATTTCCCTTAAAGCAGCTTGTTTCTTATGAGCAGGGAAATATTTAGCAGAGAAGTAATAAATCATATCTTGGGGACTACGCACACAACCAGGATCAAGAGAATTAAACCATATCTTAGCGTCACCCTTTAATGAGAATGGAAATATCTTAAGGATATAATAGTAGAGAGTTTTCTCATCATTAGTGAACAGGGTAGCTATATCATTTAATTTAGTAAGATGTGCCACAATAGTTTCAGATTCATAGCCATAGAAAGGATCAGATTCAACTAAAGTAATTATCTCAGGATCAACAGAGAAATCATAATCCTTATCAGTAACAAAGATAGGTGAAGTAGCATAAGCAGGATCATATTTCATGCTAGCACTTAGAGTTTTTTGTTTCAGCTTAGCTAATAATTTCTTAAGATCACTCATATCATTGCAAGCAAGAAAATCTCTAGCAGTTTCTTCATCCATGACATAGCCCTCAGGCACAACAGGTAATTCATATCTAGGGGGAGATTCTTCATCATGGCTTTCATCAATATTATCAGTTTCAATAATTTCATTCTCTCTAGCCCTAGCAAGTTGTTCATCAAGAAATTCACCAAGTGGTATAGAAGTATCAAGCATAGAAGTAGTTTCATCATAAGTATCATGCATAGCAGAAGTGGCATCATCAATAACATGTGAGGGAGTCCTGGATTAGGGGGTCTCCGGACAGCCGGACTATATCCTTTGGCCGGACTGTTGGACTATGAAGATACAAGATTGAAGACTCCGTCTCATGTCCGGATGGGACTCTACTTGGCGTGGAAGGCAAGCTAGGCAATACGGATATGTGTATCTCCTCCTTTGTAACCGACCTTGTGTAACCCTAGCCCTCTCCAGTATCTATATAAACCAGAGGGTTTTAGTCCGTATGACACAACAATTACAACATACAATCATACCATAGGCTAGCTTCTAGGGTTTAGCCTATCTGATCTCGTGGTAGATCTACTCTTCTACTACCCATATCATCAATATTAATCAAGCAAGACGTAGGGTTTTACCTCCATTAAGAGGGCCCGAACCTGGGTAAAACATTGTGTCCCCTGCCTCCTGTTACCATCTGGCCTAGACACACAGTTCAGGACCCCCTACCCGAGATCCGCCGGTTTTGACACCGACATTGGTGCTTTCATTGAGAGTTCCTCTGTGCCGTTGCCAGAAGGAAGGATGTCTCGTCTCGTCTTTAAAGACGGTACTACTGTTGGGGGAGCTTTGGCTGTCGGCCAAACTCTCCGAGTAGGCGGGTTCATCATGACCACCTCTACGGCCGCCGCGCCGACGATGACTTCTCGGGTCATCGAAAACAGCCTCCACGTCAAATTGGCACTTGCCGAACAGATGGATCAAATGGAGCTCGCCTCCTTAAACGAGCTCTTAGATCGCATCGCCACCTTGGGAGTAGCTACGAACTATGATCGGATTGGGCTTAAACCTAATCAAAGGGAGATTAATTCTCCACCGGTCACCCATCATATTGCAGTGGTGGAGGAACAATGTGGTGACCTTTCCTCTATCCTGAGGACCCACTATGTACGGATTTCCGAGCTCTCCGAGCCGGACGCCCGTTCGCGGGAGGACAACATCCAATCCCTGAACTTAGAGGCAGACAGCGGACCAGGATTAGCGTGTAACACCCCGGAGCCGGAACTTCCAAAATTGGAAACTCCTCGGCCCCTGGATCCCATATCGGGTAGGGGTTCGTATTCAATTCCACCCGCCCACCCAAACACAAGAGATCATTCCCACATCAGGCAAGAGCCCCAGGAAACAGTACATCATTACTGGCCAGATTCCTCCTTGCGATGAACAAGGTTAAGGACTGTCGCGAGGAAGACGCAATCCTATTTTTCTGCAATAATTGCATGGACAAGGGAATCCTTAACGCCATAAATCGCCGTGATATAACACGCTTTGCTGACTTGGCATCCATAGTACAAAAGTACTGTGCGATAGAAAGTGCCTGGAAAACCAAAACAAACTTTTGGGATAATCCGGCCCTGAACACAAATCCAGTCCGAAATAAAAGGGTGCATCATCACAATACACCCGGGTTAACTACCAAAAAGAAAAAACCCTCTACAGGGCAAGGAACCGTACTGGAGGGATGGCTCAACAGACCCTGCAAAATTCATAGTGCAACGGATATAATACCAACACACAACCTTAGAGCATGTTGGATACTCCAGCAGGTGGCCAAAAGTGGTGAGAATCTTCTTATCCCACATACCACAGAGCACCATCCAGTGGATAACAATACGGTGCTAACAGTGTTCGAGACCTTCGCGTCAAATAATAGGTGCAAACGAACACTCTGCAGCATGGCCGAAATCTGCCACGTAGCAGCAACAAATCCATGGAGTGACACGGCTATTACCTTCAATGCCAGTGATGAACCCAAATTCCGAACAGCCCGAGCACCAGCCGCACTGGTCCTCAGTCCAATCGTGGATGGCTTTCGACTCACCAAAGTACTCATGGACAGCGGCAGCGGACTAAACCTCATCTATGAGGAAACCCTTCAAAAGATGGAAATAGACTGGAACCGCATCGAGCAAAGTAGCACAACCTTTAGAGGAATTATCCCTAGTCGGGAAGCATGCTGCGCTGGGAAAATCACACTAGATGTGGTATTCGGCACGCCGGACAATTACAGGTCCGAAGAAATTACATTCCAAGTGGCCCCATTCAGCAGTGGCTATCACGCGCTTTTAGAACGGGAGGCGTTCACAATCTTCCAAGTCGTACCCCATTATGGGTACATGAAGCTTAAAATGCCCGGGCCCAACGGAATCATCACTCTCGCTAGTGATCCAGACACAGCACTCCGCGCCGAAAACAAAACAGCCGCATTGGCCCTCGAGGCATTATCCGAAGCCCTCTTGGCCGAGGAATTAACTACGCTACGCTCCATAGTGCACAGGGATGACGTGATACTTGACAAGAGATCCAAGTCCACATCTTTTAAACCAGCGGATGAAATAGTAAAATTCCAAGTCCACCCAACGGACCCTACAAAAACAGCCTCCATCGGGGCACATCTAAGCCCCACTGTGGACACCGCACTACGAGAGTTCCTACGCGAGAACTAGGACATATTCGCCTGGCATCCCTCCGACATGCCAGGAATCCCACGCAGGCTGGCCGAGCATAGCCTCAGTATCCTCAAGGGATTCAAGCCGGTCAAGCAAGCTCTTCGGCGTTTCTCTGAACCTAAGAGACATGCCATGGGAGAGGAACTAGCCAAGTTATTGGAGGCCGGATTCATCAAAGAAATAAAACACCCGAACTGGCTAGCAAACCTGGTGATGGTACCAAAGAAGGACAAATCCTGGCGCCTTTGTGTCGACTTCAAAGACCTCAATAAAGCTTGCCCAAAGGATCCCTTCCCCCTCCCACGCATCTATCAAATCATTGATGCTACTGCAGGACACGAATCATTGTGTTTCCTTGATGCATACTCCGGTTACCACCAAATCAAGATGGCGGAGTCAGACCAAGCCGCAACGGCATTCATCACACCATACGGTCCCTTCTGTTTTAACACAATGCCTTTTGGGCTCAAAAACACCGGCGCAACATATCAGCGCATGATTCAGACATGTCTGGAGAAACAAATCGGCAAAACAGTAGAGGCATACATAGACGATGTGGTTGTCAAAAACAAACACGTCGACTCTTTGATAGACGACTGGAGGCTCACATTCGACAACCTCCGAACATATGACATCAAGCTCAATCCGGAAAAATGCGTTTTCAGCGTACCAACCGGAAAGCTCCTGGGATTCATTGTCTCCAGTAGAGGTATTGAAGCTAATCCGGCCAAAATCCGAGCGTTGTCACAGTTGGCTACCCCAACAGACCTCAAACAAATCCAGAAGCTAACTGGATGTGTGGCGCCTCTAAGCCGCTTTATCTCCCTCTTGGGAGAAAAGGCTTTACTGTAAGTGCATCTAGTGCCACCCGTAGTTGGTTTTGGAGTATTGACGACAAACCTAGTTGAGGGACTAATGTGTTTGTGAGAATTGCAGGATAACACAGGTAGAAGTCCCTCATTGATTTGGTTTTCCTACCAGAGATGACCCCTAAAAATGTATGAAGACATTGAAGTCAAAGGTGGTATGTGAAGACATTCACATTGAAGACTATGACAAGAGAAGACATCGCATGAAGACTATGGAGCGCGAAGACTTAGATCTTTCGTAGTTCTTTTTCTTCTTTGTTGAGTCATAGGAACCACCGTACTATTAAGTGGGGTGCAAGAAAACCAATCAGAATGACTGAAGTGATGCTTAACCAAAATCCTATGTCTTCGAGTGAAGACTATGAGAGCGAATCTTGTTCAGAGTTGGACAAGTCAGCTTTGCTTGTAGCCCAAGTAAAGTTGCCGTGTGTGTTTGAAATCTGACCGTTGGAACACATGTCAGTTCCTTAGTGACCCAGGGTCATTTTGGACAAATCAGGTCGGGTTGCCTAGTGGCTATAAATAGCCCACCCCCTACAACCATAAACGGTTGGCTGCTCAGAGTTAAAGTACGGCTTTTGTCGTTTGAGAGCAACCCACCTCGAAGCCTTTGAGAGAGAATTCCTTGAGAGGATAAAGCCCTAACCACCCAGAGCCAAAGAGTGTTAGGCATCACTTAAGTCTTCTTGTCTGTGTGATCTGAAGACTTATTACACTTGAGGACTGTGAATCCTCTAGCCGATTAGGCGTCGCGTTCTGAGCATCCAAGAGTCATTGTGGATCGCCGGTGAACGAAGTCTGTGAAGGTTCGGAAGTCTACCTTGAAGACTTACCAGAGTGATTGGGCGAGGACTGGGTGTCCTTAGCTCAAGGGGAATAAGGTGAAGACGAGGTCTTCTGAGTTGAATCTCAGCCTCCCTAACCAGACGTACAGTTGTCACAGCAACTGGAACTGGTCCAACAAATCATTGTCTTCAACGAGTCACTGGTTTCATCCTTCCCTTCCCTTTACTTGTTGTTGGTCCTTGTGAAGTCATTGTACGATTGCATCACCATTTGGCTTCACTTAGTGATTACTTGTTCTGATTGGCTTTACAATATCTTCCTACCTGATCCTTACTTCCTAGCTGCTATTAGTCATTGCGCTTTCACTTCATTGAATACTTGACTATGGTTTGCCTAGTGTAGTCTACCTTCCGCTGCATGGTAATAGGTTTATTTCTATCGTTTGTTTTCGAAACTTCCATGTTTTGAAGACTTTCATAAAAATCGCCTATTCCCCCCCCTAGTCGATCACTAGCACTTTCAATTGGTATCAGAGCAAGGTACTCCCTTGTTCTGTGTGATTCGGTTTAACCACCTGGAGTTTTAGCTATGTCGACTGCAGGAATAATCAAAGTCTCCGCTGCGTGCCCCATCTTCGATGGAACTGAATATCCCTACTCGAAGAATAAGATGCACATGCATCTTGAAGCCATTGATGTCGACCTATGGTATGTCGTCAAGAACGGCGTTCCCAAGGCTGGAGAACGTGTCACTGCTGCTGATGTCAAGAAGTTCATTCAACTGCACTCTACTGCCAAGAATATCATCTGTGGTCATCTAACCAAAGGATAGTATGGCCGCGTGAGTGCTTTGGAAACATCTAAGCTAGTCTGGGACTGGCTCTCCAAGGTCAACGAAGGCGTCTCCACCCAGAGAGATCAGAGAATCAGTGTCCTTCGCAACCTCTTCAACCGCTTTAAGAGAAATGACAATGAGAATGTGCAGCTCACGTTTGATCGACTCACTGACATCACAAATGAGCTTCAAGCCCTCGGCGCTACTGAGATCACCAAGCATGAAGTCGTCAAGACACTCCTGAGATCACTTGACAGTTCATTTGACACCCTAGCCCTGATGATTCAAGAACGTCCTGATTTCAAGACACTCGACCTGTCTGACATACTTGAAAGACTCAACACACACGAGTTTCAGCTTTCTGAGAAAAGAGACATCTACGGTCCCAACTATGGGCGAACTCGTGCCTTGAAGGCAAAGGTTGTCTCCTCATCTAAAGAAGAGTCTGATAGTAGTTCTGATGATCCTGAAGACATTGGAAGGGAGCTTGCTATGCTTGTGAAGAAGTTCCAAAAATTCACCAAGAAGAAAGGCTTTAGAAAGTCTTCACGATCAAGCTCAAGGAATGATGAAGCTTCTGCTCATGACTACAAGAAGAGAACATGTCACAAGTGCAAGAAACCTGGTCACTACATCTCTGAGTGTCCACAGTGGGACAATGAGAACAACAAGAAGAAGATGAGCAAGGAGTATGACTCTGACGACAAGAACAAGAAATACTCAAAATCTTCTTCCAAGTCTTCCTCCAAGTATTCATCACACAAGAAGAGCTCATCTGGCAAGGCACATGCGTTTGTTGGCAAGGAAATGGACTCTAAGGATGAGTCCGTTTCTGAGGAGGCAGAGGTGGAGTCTGAGGAGGAGTCCGATTCTGGCATTGCAAGTCTGGCTACAGCATACGTTGCCAAGTCCATCTTCAACACTGAAGACAATGACTTCATCACCGACACCGATGCAAATGACAAGGACTACTCCGCTCCTTCCTACTGCTTCATGGCACGTGGTGCCAAGGTAAACACACGCACTACTCACTATCAAACATCTAGTGACGATGACTCTGATTGTGGTTCCAAACCCAGCTACAAAACACTTGCTAAAATTCCAACTAAACAACAGAAAACCATGGAACACATTCAAAAACTATTAGACAAAAGCGATGATCTGTTAGACGCTGAAATGACTCGATCTTAGTCCTTAACTGAAGGCATAAAAAATCTTCACGTTAAGTATGAGGAACTTGAAAGTCGTCATGAAACGCTCTCAACAGCTCATGAAAGGCTTTCCTATGATTATCTTCAAAGGAAGCAAGATCTTGAGAAATTGAGAGCAGCTCATGAAGATCTTCAAAAGGGAAACGAGTCACTTCATGCCAAACAGATCAGTTCAGCTCGGGAAGGATTTGAACCACCATGTCTTAAATGCATTGAGCGTGATAATGCTACTTCTGTTGCTGAATGCTCTACTACTGCTACTATTGCAATATCTTCAACTATTGATGTGGAAACTAACCCCTCTGCTGAGGACACCACTGCTATTGCTGATGAGAATGCTAGGTTGAAGACACTGCTTGAAACAGGGATGTACAAAAGTCTCAAAGGGCATTAGACACTTTGTGATGTCCTCAAAAGGCAGATCCTGGACCGAAACCCTAGGAAAGAGGGTGTTGGGTTCATAAGGAAAATGAATGCTGATGGCTCTTACTGGAAACCTGAGCAGTACCCCAAAACTACATGGGTTGCTGCAAAGGAACCTTCAGCAGATCCATCCACTCTATCTGGCTTCACTTGTGCTAACCCCATTGTTATTGATGAATCCTTTGATGCAAACTATAAACTGTTTAAGAATCAGAATGGTGAAGTGTTTGCCAGGTACATTGTGTTGGAAATATGCCCTAGAGGCAATAATAAATTAGTTATTATTATATTTCCTTGTTCATGATAATCGTTTATTATCCATGCTAGAATTGTATTGATAGGAAACTCAGATACATGTGTGGATACATAGACAACACCATGTCCCTAGTAAGCCTCTAGTTGACTAGCTCGTTGATCAATAGATGGTTACGGTTTCCTGACCATGGACATTGGATGTCGTTGATAACGGGATCACATCATTAGGAGAATGATGTGATGGACAAGACCCAATCCTAAGCCCAGCACAAGATCATGTAGTTCGTATGCTAAAGCTTTTCTAATGTTAAGTATCGTTTCCTTAGACCATGAGATTGTGCAACTCCCGGATACCGTAGGAGTGCTTTGGGTGTGCCAAACGTCACAATGTAACTGGGTGGCTATAAAGGTACATTACAGGTATCTCTGAAAGTGTCTGTTGGGTTGGCACGAATCGAGACTGGGATTTGTCACTCCGGTAAACGGAGAGGTATCTCTGGGCCCACTCGGTAGGACATCATCATAATGTGCACAATGTGATCAAGGAGTTGATCACGGGATGATGTGTTACAAAACGAGTAAAGAGACTTGTCGGTAACGAGATTGAACAAGGTATCGGGATACTGACAATCGAATCTCGGGCAAGTAACATACCGATAGACAAAGGGAATTGTATACGGGATTGATTAAGTCCTTGACATCGTGGTTCATCCGATGAGATCATCGTGGAACATGTGGGAGCCAACATGAGTATCCAGATCCCGCTGTTGGTTATTGACCGGAGAGTCATCTCGGTCATGTCTGCATGTCTCCCGAACCCGTAGGGTCTACACACTTAAGGTTCGGTGACGCTAGGGTTATAGAGATATAAGTATGCGGTAACCTGAAAGTTGTTCGGAGTCCCGGATGAGATCCCAGATGTCACAAGGAGTTCCGGAATGGTCCGGAGGTAAAGAATTATATATAGGAAGTGCTATTTCGGCTATCGGGACAAGTTTCGGGGTCACCGGTATTGTACCGGGACAACCGGAAGGGTCCCGGGGGTCCACCGGGTGGGGCCACCTGCCCCGGGGGGCTACATGGGCTGTAGGGGGTGCGCCTTGGCCTGTATGGGCCAAGGGCACCAGCCCCAAGAGGCCCATGCGCCAAGAGATAAGGGAAAGAAAGAGTCCTAAAGGGGGAAGGCACCTCCGAGGTGCCTTGGGGAGGATGGACTCCTCCCTGGCCGCACCCTTCCTTGGAGGAAGGGCCAAGGCTGCGCCCCCCCCCTCTCCCTTGGCCCTATATATAGTGGGGGAAGGGAGGGCAGAAACACCTAAGCCCTGGCGCCTCCCTCTCCCTCCCATGACACATCTCCCTCCTCCCGCAGCGCTTGGCAAAGCCCTGTTGGAATCCCGCTACTTCCACCACGCCATCATGCTGCTGGATCTCCATCAACCTCTCCTCCCCCCTTGCTGGATCAAGAAGGAGGAGACGTCGCTGCTCCGTACGTGTGTTGAACGCGGAGGTGCCGTCCGTTCGGCGCTAGGATCATCAGTGATTTGGATCACGACGAGTACGACTCCATCAACCCCGTTCTCTTGAACGCTTCCGCGCGCGATCTACAAGGGTATGTAGATCCACTCCTCCCTCGTTGCTAGATGACTCCATAGATAGATCTTGGTGACACGTAGGAAAATTTTGAATTTATGCTACGTTCCCCAACACATTGGTACTAACTGCAGGAATGGACCGCCTATGAAGAAGATCTGGGTGCCGAAAAGGTGTTTGGAGAATCTTCCTGTGATTGTCATCATGACACCACAGGTGAAGAAGACAAACCCCAAACCACAGGCTTCATACGGTCCAAAGGCTTCATACAGACAGAGGACTCACCGGAGTCAAACTAACGCAAATGTTTTGCAGGGAAGCCATACTTAGGCCTATGAATAAGAGCGCGGTCCTTTAAACCACCATGTTCATAAGACCAAGAACTATTCTGCTTATTCTTATGAGTACTACTATCCACCTGCAAGACTTTTTGCTAGGACTCCAAAGCCAAAGTTCTCAGATGCTGCACTTAGACTCATTGCTTCGAAGCCACCCCTGAAGATGTGGGTGCCTAAGAAAGCTTAACTCTCTTTTGCAGGGAACGGTCTCCAGCCAAAAACCAAAATCGTCTGACACTATTGCTGGGGACCTTAAATATCTTGTAGGGCGCAAGATCAAATGCCCAAATGGTCTTACTATGTACTTTGTTTCTAAATCGCTTGCAACTTGCCCTATCAGTCCTAATCTCGACCTAAGCTTTAATAATCCACTGGTTCGTCAAATGTTTTTGCTTCACAATTCTCTTCGTGAAGCCTATCCCCCTAACTGCACTGTAGGGTACGATACCAGCTGCTTCAGAATGGATTATTGATAGTGGGTGTACAAATCACATGACTGGCAAGCGAAGCCTTCTCATGGACTCAACTTTACGTCCATCAGACAAAAGTCACATCACATTTGCTGACACTGGTAAAATCAAGGTATTGGGTCTAGGTAGAGTTGCAATCTCAAAGGATCAACACATGGATAAAGTCATGCTTGTTGAATCCCTTGGTTTCAACTTAATGTCTGTCTCAATGCTTTGCGATTTAAACATGATTGTGTTGTTTGGAAAATATCGTTGCCTTGTACTAATGGAATCTGACAAGTCTCTAGTGTTTGAAGGGTATCGAAAAGATGATTTGTATGTGGTAGATTTCTCAGTAGGACCACAACTTGCAGTATGTCTTCTAGCAAAAGCTTCTGAATGTTGGCTCTGGCATCAAAGGCTAGGGCATGCTGGCATGAGGAACCTCCACACCCTTGCAAGGAAGAAGCATGTCATAGGCATCGAGGGCATCAAGTTCAAGAAGGATCACTTATGCGGTGCCTGTGAAGCAGGAAAGATGACGAGGGCCAGGCATCCCTCGAAGACAATCATGACAACGACTCAACCCTTCGAACTGCTACACATGGATCTTTTCGGTACCACTCATTACTCAACTCTTACTACTACTGCTTGTCTCTATGGCTTTGTCATTGTTGATGATTATTCAAGATATACTTGGGTGCATATAATCCTTTACAAGACTGAAGTGCAGGATGTCTTCAGACGCTTCGCCAATCGAGCAATGAACAACTATGGCGCCAAGATAAAGCACATCAGAAGTGACAATGGCACTGAATTCAAGAACACTGACCTTGATACATATCTTGATACTTTGGGCATCACACATGAATTCTCAGCTCCGTACACGCCACAGCAGAATGGCGTCGTCGAACACAAGAACAGAACACTTATTGAGATGGCTCGAATGATGCTTGATGAATACAAGACTCCAAGAAAATTCTGGCCTGAAGCCATTGACACTGCATGCCACATCATCAACTGTGTTTATCTTCACAAGCTTCTGAACAAGACATCCTATGAACTCCTTACTGGCAAGAAGCCAAATGTCAGTTACTTCAGAGTATTTGGCGCCAAGTGCTGGATCAAGGATCCACATCACACTTCAAAATTTGCACCAAAAGCACATGAGGGTTTTATGCTTGGATATGGAAAGGATTCTCACTCCTACAGAGTCTTCAATCTCTTTCATTAGAAAGTGGTTGAAACAGTGGATGTGCGGTTCGATGAAACTAACGGCTCACAAAGAGAGCAACTTCCAAATGTGCTAGATGAAGTTCCATCCAGTGAATCAATCAAACTTATGGGAACTGGAGAAATCATACCTTCTGAAGCTCAACCTGAAGAAGAACTTATCATCTCCGCACCCGATCAACCTGAAGACAATGCTCAGCCTGAAGACAATCCCTCTAACAATGATAATGATCAGCAAGAGCAAAATCTTTGTCCTGTACATCCTCATGTTGCAAATGAAGTGCAGATTGAGAGAATAATCGATAGCATCAATGCACCAGGTCCACTCACTCGTTCAAGGGAAACTCAGCTAGCAAATTTCTGTGGGCACTTCGCATTCGTCTCAAGAACAGAACCCAAGAAAGTTGAAGAAGCCTTCATGGAACCTGAATGGATTCAAGCTATGCAAGAAGAGCTTCAACAGTTTGAGCTGAATAATGTATGGGAACTAGTTAAGCATCCTGATCCTCGGAAGCACAATATAATAGGCACCAAATGGATATATCGCAACAAGCAAGATGGGCATGGTCAAGTTGTCAGAAACAAAGCTCGTCTCGTTGCTCAAGGATACACTCAAGTTGAAGGGATTGACTTCGATGAAACATTTGCTCCTGTGGCTAGACTTGAAGCCATACGCATACTGCTGGCCTCTGCAAATCATCATAACATACTTCTGTATCAAATGGATGTGAAGAGCGCTTTTCTAAATGGCAAGATTGAAGAAGAAGTGTATGTCGCACAACCACCTGGCTTTGAAGATCCAAAACATCCTAACATGGTATACAAGCTCAACAAGGCACTGTATGGCCTCAAACAAGCCCCTCGGGCTTGGTATGACACACTCAAAGACTTCCTGAAGAGCAAAGGCTTCAAATCTGGTTCCCTCGACCCCACTCTCTTCACGAAGACATATGATGGTGAACTATTTGTGTGCCAAATATATGTGGACGACATTATCTTCGGCTGCACCAATCAGAAATATAGTGAAGATTTTGGATATATGATGCAAGAGCAATATCAGATGTCCATGATGGGTGAGCTGAAGTTCTTCCTTGGTCTTCAAATACGTCAGCAACGCAACGGCATCTTTATATCTCAAGAGAAGTATCTCAAAGATTGTCTGAAGAAGTTTGGTATGCAAGACTGCAAAGGTTTCACGACGCCAATGCCAGCCAAACATCATCTGGGTCCCGACGACAATGGTAAAGAGTTCGATCAAAAGGTATACCGCTCCATGATTGGTTCCTTACTTTATCTATGTGCATCTAGGCCAGATATTATGCTTAGTGTTTGCATGTGTGCTCGATTCCAAGCGGCACCAAAGGAATTGCATCACTTAGCTGTGAAGCGAATTCTTCGATATTTGGCTTACACCCCAACTCTAGGATTATGGTATCCAAAGGGCTTAGAGTTTGATCTAGTTGGTTTCTCGGATGCTGATTATGCTAGTGACAAGGTGGATCGCAAGTCTACATCAGGCACATGTCATTTTCTGGGACGATCACTTGTTTGTTGGTCTTCAAAGAAGCAGAACTGTGTATCTCTTTCTACTGCTGAATCTGAATACATTGCTGCTGGATCTTGCTGCGCTCAGCTTCTATGGATGAAGCAAACACTCAAAGACTATGGCATTCATCTGAAGCAAGTGCCACTCTACTGCGACAACGAAAGTGCCATCAAGATTGCCAACAACCCAGTTCAGCACTTGAAGACAAAGCACATCGAAATTCGTCATCACTTTCTCAGAGATCATGTTGTGAAGGAAGATATTGATATCATACACGTCAACACTGAAGAGCAATTGGCAGATATCTTCACCAAGCCCTTGGATGAGAAGAGATTTTGCAAGTTACGGTGTGAGCTAAATATCTTGGAATCCTCAAATGTCCTGTGATCAGGCACACATCCTAACACTTATGCATATTGATGACTTAGATGTGCAACACACGAAGTAAAGTATATCTTCAATCAATGAAGACATACATTCTAAGTGTGAATACATTAATGTGGAATTTGACTTTGGAGCGCCATGATAATTGTGCGCGGTGTCTGGGTCTAATACTTCCTATACGGTGGGTAACGCCACCACCAAATTCTTCTGTCTGAAGTGTTTTACCCATGGCGTTACAATTTCTATGTCTTCACATTTTGTTTGTCTTCATTCTCAACTTGTCCTCATGATTATCTTCACTATGTTGATTTGATTGTCTTTTTCACACATATATATACATAGTGTTTTGTCCTCTACATCATTCACTTATAGCTATGTCTTCTTGTTGAATCTTTTGAACTAAGTGAATGTGATCGGACCCTAACCTCTCTATGCTTTCTATCTCAAACTCTATCTCTCCAAATCATATGCATTCTATTGCAACTGTCGAATGTCTTCTCTGCGTCCTTGTCAGCAGAAGATACAGAGACAAACATTAAGTCCGTTTTCAATGCCAATTCCTTCACCCGAAACCCGGAGAAGTGGGAACGACCACCCGACAATCCAGGCGTGCGTGGGAACATGGAACAACCTCCGATAGGTTGCATGATGGCCACGTGTTCTTTAGATGTGAATCGCCATGGGCACCTGTGTAATAACACTGTGCTGTCCCTGTCCCTATAAATACACGCCTCACCACAGTCATTATCCTTCTTCCACTCTCGCACGAACCCTAGCGCCACCCCTAGCCCTCGACGACGCCGGCGACGAAGTGCTTAGCTGCCGCGACCTCTCCGACGCCGTCTTCACACCGGCCACAGACATCGTCTTCTCCGCCGTCACCGTAGGTGTCCTCCGTCGCCAAGTTAGGGCATGGACGATCGAACTTCTCGGCCTCCTCTTCCACTCCGTCTAGTAGTTTCTTGTGTGGTAAATAAAACTTCCTTTTTACGGCCTCTTTGATCCTATAGATTCGTCACTTTCTACCACAAGAAATTTCTGTTCACACAAGTTGGATCCACTTCATACTGCATCTCATATTATGCCTAGTATGTTCACTTATGCTTCACAAAGTAGTTAGATTCCTCACTTGTACTGATCTGTGGATTCGTACAAATCTGGAACCAACTCCTTATCTATGAGTGAATGTCTTCGCACGATGAGGTCAATGTATTCTAAACTAATTTATCTTCAAAATCTTCTGAGAATGCATATGACCTCTTCCCCTTCCCTCGCACCTTAATGCTTTCATAGGTACATGTCCATGGGAGAATCCCTTGGTTCTCATAGTCTGCATTCATTTGCAGAATTCTTACAGCATCACATACATTCTCCCGAAGCCAGTTCCTGTTTGTCCAGCAAGCGAAAGCCCTTGAAGCCTTTGAACGTATTGAAGCCATTCAGTTTAAAGTTCATAGCTGTAGAGAAATCAGCAAGGAAGGGTGGCAGAAAGCGTCGAGGTGAGACATCAAGAGATCTGCCCGATGACCTCTCAGAACTATACAAGACAGATCTAAAAGAGGATTACAATCAGCCCAAGACATGAATCCAATGGATTCGACGATATTGGGTAGAACAGTGGTTCAAGTACAGATTTGTGACAAAGGAATATGCTGAAAAGAATGCCATCAAGTGACCATGGGGAGACATCCTATACAAAAATCTTCAACCCAGGTCCAGAGATGAAGCCATTGAACAAGGCTTCTATCCCTGCATGGTCCATGGACCACAGCCTGCGGATGCTGACCCATCGTCACTACTCTGGTGTCGTGACGACAATCTATTCAAGCGCAACTTCCAGTTTGCCCAGAATTCGGCGAAGCAGAACAAGAAGTCATTGGGACTAGACTTCAACCCTGGTCCCTCTGCTCCCCATGCAGATGGCACCCGCGATGCCGAACCCAATGTCGTCGGTCCGTTCTACAACCTGGATGGCCTCATCACTCACATCTTTGTTCAAGGTGCCAAAGTCGATCATTCTGATGATGATGCTGACACTGATGAAGCCCCAACTCCTACTCCAAAGCCGCAGAAGCCAAAGCTGCCTAAAGCTTCAAAGCCTGCCTCAGCACCAAAAATCTCATGGGCGAAGCCACTAGCTACTGCACCTCCTAAAGACAGTGTGCAGTCTGAAGATCTGTCACGCATCTCCAAGCCCCCGAGAGCCAAGATGCCTCTGCCACATACCAGCCAAGAACTGACTACTGCTGCTATTCTACGCAACGATACCATTGATCTATCCAGTGATGAAGATCTTGCAGATGACGCTCTTGAGCAACTGATCAAGAGCAAAGAAGAAGCAGAAATTTTCAACAATTTGCCTCTCTTTGACGTGGCAATCATCCACGACTTCATCGATGAGTGGTTTGACACGCCCAACCTTAGCTTTGAAGATCTGCAACTTCCCATTGGCCTCAGTGTCGCTTTCCATGGCGCCATTGCTTCAGAGTTATCTATAGCCCAGCACATCGTTGAACTGAAGCAGAAGATTGACTTTGAGAAAGCTCAGTTCAAGAAGCATATGACCAAGCTCAGTGTGCAAGAGGTCAAGAACTTCAAGATCATGCTGCACGAGCTCAAAGAAGCCTTTCTCAAGAAGCATGAAGAAGCTCAAGGTTCTCGTGAGCGCATGAAGAGCCTGGCTGACAAGTGTGTGCAAGCCTACAATGAGGCTGAGAAGCGCAAGGCTCTTGGGCGTCCTGGCATTGACCCCAGGATGGCTGCAAAGCCGAAGAAGAAGAAGAAGAAGAAGAAGAAGAAGAAGAAGAAGAGGCCCGCTATGGCCGACCCCGACGCACCAAGGCAGGAAGCACATCCCATTGTCTTCCCAACCAGCATGACTGGCTCGAAGCCAAAGGCCAGGTCTATCGCTTCAGACCTGAAGAAGACGAGGACAGCTGAGGCTGAAGCCAGAAAGAGGAAACATCCTGAAGCCTCTGCTGCTGCTCCCTCCAAAAAGAAGCGCAAGACCAAGAAGGAACGGGTTGCTCCCACAGAGCCCTTAATTGTTGAACCTATCTCCATGGTTCGCCCTGCCGCTGAACATCAAGAGCGCCAACTAACTGTCCATGAGCCTGCTTTCACATAGGCTCATGAAGCTGAAGGCATACCAGCAGCTGCTCCCACCGCTGCTAAAGACATTGGTCATCATGACCATGTTGAAGATGATGTAGTTCTTCCTCAGATCGAGCACCAACAGGTATCATCGCCTGTGCTTACACACAATGAACTCATCAGCATTGGTCGTCCTCTGACGCCAATTTCTCAGGATGTAACATGGGCTGATCACCCACAACAACAACAAGTCACACCACCCCGGCAAGAAGAAGATGATGACTTTGAGGCCTAGCCAACTCCATCTCTAAAGGCGTCGCCTGCGTTACGCAGGCTTCGCAAAGGACCAAGGTCTCAAGTCTTCGAGTCTGAAGCTAAAACTATTGAAGACATTCCAGCTACATCAGCCGATGACACCCAAGAAGAAGAATGTATTCCTACTCCCCCAACTACTGAAGAAGCTGTTCTCGAGGAGAACGTGTTTGTGCCCGACCCTCCAGCTCATCAAGTGGAGGTAGAAAATCTTGAGGCTGCCACCACCAACACCAATGAAGCCACTGACGTTGTCATGGCTGAAGCAAATGTGGAGCCTCACCAACCCAAGAACCAGAAGTCAGCGAAGCCAATGATACTACTGCTTCTGTTCCTGCGCCTGCTGCTGGTCCTTAGTTTGACTATCATATTGAGCATAGGCCTCAGGTACAGAAGCCAATGCCAAGGTTGCCCAGGTTTCCAGGTCCTGCAACAACACCTGGATCCTTCAATGTCAACGGCTTCAAAGCAGATAACACCTTCTTCAATAGCTCCAAGAACCCCTACTCAAGGGAATGAATATCTTCTGATTGGTTCTGGAGCTATCCGCAGCGAAGCTATTACTCCTGCATTCTGTACAATCAAGGTCGCATCTTCCCACATATGCGTCTTGACAGCAAAGCAATAGCTGGTCTGCCTTGTCTGGAAGAAGCTCTGGATTGCTTCAAAGAGGTTGGATTGTTGCCCTTCATCACCGACCAAGAGCACTGGAATGAAGAGTTGCTGCTCCAATTTTATGCCACACTTCACATACGTGGTTACAACAGAGATCCGAACACTTGGGTCCTGGAGTGGATGACAGGAAATATTCATCACAAAGCCAAAGCCTTTGATATCATTGAGCTCACTGGTCTGCCACTCCTGGAGATCTCTATGAACCTGGATGTCAACTTCACAGTGAAGCTATGGAAAGCATCTTTCAGAGGCCTGAACCGAACATGAGTCAGATGCTCAGTATGATGAAGCCTTTGCCACAAGATGCTGCATATCCTAAGGAGTTGTTTGTTGAAGACCTTGAGTATCTGCCAAGGACTATCTATCACATTATAAGGCGAACTCTCTGGACCATCAAAGGACATTCTCCACATGCAAAGCTGGAAGGTGCAATGAAGACTTTGGTCTTCTATATTCTTCATGGCAAATGCTTCAATGCACAAGACTTCTTCATCCGCCAACTTGTTGCATCAGGATCTGATCTTTTTGGCTTGAAGTTCTACGCTCCATGGATAATGCGTCTGATTAAACTCCACTAAGCTATCTCATATCAGCCATCTGCTCGCAATCATCGGATCTTTCTGCCTGATGTGGATAGGTCCGTTGAAGCCATTTATCCTGAGCCTGCCAAGGAACCTCTCAGTCTTCAGAATGCGGAGCATCAAAGTTTCACTCAGAACATTGAAGGAGTTGAAGTAGTCACTCGTGTTTATCCTCTGGCAGGTACTACACGTGCACCTCATCGTGCTCTTACTAAAGCCACTGAAAGCACTATTGCCCAATGACCCAAGAAGCGATCTCGTGTTCTCAATGACCAAGAGCTTCTGGTTGCTCTTCATCAGAAACAGGATAGGCATCATGATTGGCTGAAGCGCCAAATGCAAAGCCTCTTGGTGGATGTCAACCGCATTCGCAATCTTGCCACCAAGAATGCCTTTGTTCCCATGAAACTTGTCAGCGTACATGGAAAGGGTTGACACTTATGTGTCCTAAGGATGATCTTCAAGAGGATGGCTTCTCTGAACGTTTCAAGTTTGACTCCACACCTCCCAGAAGGGCTGTGCTGCGATGAACCCCATCTATTGAAGGCCCTGAGTTTTCTTCCTCTGCGGCAACTGTGAATGCTAGAGTGATCGAGGATGAAGATGATGCCACTTCACCGCCCCCTACTTCTGCACGCCTCGACACTGCCCTAAGTTCTTCTACACCGCCGAACACCACCGACGACCCTGCTGCCTCACCTACTCTTCGTGGGAACGAGTAGATGCTCTATGTATTCAAACCTTTTTGGTCCTCGCTGACAAAAGGGGGAGAAGCTTATGAGTTTGATAGTCTTCAAGCGGGTCCATATGGGCGGTTACTTTATGTTTTGCCTAGTGTTTACAACTCTCATTTTGATACATTTGGTTCTTTGAGTTGTAACACTTAAACTCGATGGTCGTCTGCTACTTATTTGCTATTTTGTGATGCGATGATAAATTCCGCATGTGTGATGATAAATTCCGCACTTAGATCATTTTGCAGACGTCCATTTTTCATTATGCATGTTCATTATCTTCACATACCTTTCATGCGTGATGAATTGTCATCATAAGTTGAAGAGGATCTCCACAAGTACAACCTGCCATGTGCATTTGCATTCCAAAAGCAAATTACTTATATGCACATCTTCAGGGGGAGCCCTTGCAACTTATGAAGACAATTCCTTATCCTTTACAATTTCACATATTATATTCCCCGTTGAAAACTTCAACTAGTTTGTCATCAATCACCAAAAAGGGGGAGATTGTAAGTGCACCTAGTGCCACCCCTAGTTGGTTTTGGAGTATTGACGACAAACCTAGTTGAGGGACTCATGTGTTTGTGAGAATTGCAGGATAACACAGGTAGAAGTCCCTCATTGATTCGGTTTTCCTACCAGAGATGACCCCTAAAATGTATGAAGACATTGAAGTCAAAGGTGGTATGTGAAGACATTCACATTGAAGACTATGACAAGAGAAGACATCGCATGAAGACTATGGAGCGCGAAGACTTAGATCTTTCGTAGTTCTTTTTCTTCTTTGTTGAGTCATAGGAACCACCGTACTGTTAAGTGGGGTCCAAGAAAACCAGTCAGAATGACTGAAGTGATGCTTAACCAAAATCCTATGTCTTCGAGTGAAGACTATGAGAGCGAATCTTGTTCAGAGTTGGACAAGTCAGCTTTGCTTGTAGCCCAAGTAAAGTTGCCGTGTGTGTTTGAAATCTAACCGTTGGAACACGTGTCAGTTTCTTAGTGACCAGGGTCATTTCAGACAAATCAGGTCGGGTTGCCTAGTGGCTATAAATAGCCCACCCCCTACAACTATAAATGGTTGGCTGCTCAGAGTTGAAGTACGGCTTTTGTCGTTTGAGAGCAACCCACCTCGAAGCCTTTGAGAGAGAATTCCTTGAGAGGATAAAGCCCTAACCACCCAGAGCCAAAGAGTGTTAGGCATCACTTAAGTCTTCTTGTCTGTGTGATCTGAAGACTTATTACACTTGAGGACTGTGAATCCTCCAGCCGGTTAGGCGTCGTGTTCTGAGCATCCAAGAGTCATTGTGGATCTCCGGTGAACGAAGTCTGTGAAGGTTCGGAAGTCTACCTTGAAGACTTACCAGAGTGATTGGGCGAGGACTGGGTGTCCTTAGCTCAAGGGGAATAAGGTGATGACGAGGTCTTCTGAGTTGAATCTCAGCCTCCCTAACCAGACGTACAGTTGTCACAACAACTGGAACTGGTCCAACAAATCATTGTCTTCAACGAGTCACTGGTTTCATCCTTCCCTTCCCTTTACTTGCTGTTGGTCCTTGTGAAGTCATTGTATGATTGCATCACCATTTGGCTTCACTGAGTGATTACTTGTTCTGATTGGCTTTACAATATCTTCCTACCTGATCCTTACTGCCTAGCTCCTATTAGTCATTGCGCTTTCACTTCATTGAATACTTGACTATGGTTTGCCTAGTGTAGTCTACCTTCCACTGCATGGTAATAGGTTTATTTCTATCGTTTGTTTTCGAAACTTCCATGTTTTGAAGACTTTCATAAAAATCGCCTATTCACCCCCCCTAGTCGATCACTAGCACTTTCATTTACCCCTTTATCGCCTCCTTCGGTGCACCGAACACTTCGAGTGGACGGACGCGGCCACAACCAGATTGGAAGAAATAAAGGCCATTCTGGCAACCAACCCGATCCTGGCCGCACCAAACATCGGCGAACCAATGATGTTGTACATTGCGGCAACTCATCAAGTTGTAAGCGCAGTGCTCACTGTCGAATGGGAAGAGGACAGACACAAATTCCCTCTTCAAAGGCCGGTATACTATGTATCCACTGTCCTCACTCCATGCAAATCACGGTACCCGCATTACCAAAAAATAGCATATGCGGTATTCATGGCATCGCGGAAACTGCGACACTACTTTCAAGAGTGTTCGATTACAGTACCCTCGGAAGTGCCACTTAATGACATTATCAACAACCGCGACGCTACGGGCCGGATTGCCAAATGGGCCATAGAGCTGCTCCCATTCGACATAACATACAAACCTCGCCAAGCCATTAAATCGCAAGTACTGGCCGACTTCGTCGCCGAATGGACGGAGGCCGAACTCCCTAAAGAGTACGGCGCATACTCCAATTGGATCATGCACTTCGACGGTTCTAAAATGCTAGCCGGTCTAGGGGCTGGCGTCGTCCTGACGTCCCCAACCGGAGATATCGTTCGGTACATACTGCAAATATTGTATACAGATTCCAATAATGCAGCCGAATACGAAGCTCTATTGCATGGTCTTCGGATGGCAGTCTCCATGGGCATTCAACGCCTGGAGGTGCGTGGGGATTCAAACCTTGGAATATCCCAAATAAACGGAGATTTCGACGCCAAGGATCCGAAAATGGCTGCCTATCGAAACGCCATCCTAAAAATGTCAGCTCGGTTCGAGGGACTCGAATTTCACCATGTGGCTCGGCAAAACAATCAGGCGGCGGATATCCTCGCCCGCATCAGCGCAAAACGTGAGGCGGTCCCCCCCAACATATTTTTGGAAAGGCTTTTTAAGCCATCTGTAGTATGGGAAGGGGACACCTGTAACATCAGTCCAAACCCGGCCAAAATACCCGATACCGAACTCTCTGACACAATTGGCGGCTCCGCCACCGAAATAACACCTTCGGCCCACGAAATAATGGCCATTATTGGCCCGTGGACAGAACCATTCCTGGCCTACCTAACTAGATAGGAACTTCCGGAGGACCAAAATGAGGCACGCTGCATAGTGCGGCGATCTAAGGCCTACAGGGTCCATGAGGGAGAATTGTACAAAAAAAGCACTACCGGAGTCCTTCAAAGGTGCATCTCCGAAGAGGAAGGGCGGAATCTTTTGGCAGAAATTCACGGCGGACTCAAAGGTCATCACGCTGCAGCCCGGGCTCTCGTAAGCAAGGCCTTTCGTACAGGATTCTATTGGCCAACGGCCCGAGCAGATGCACAGGACTTGGTCCAACGTTGCGCCGGTTGCCAGCTCTTTGCAAATCAAAGCCACATGCCACCCACCGCCCTCCAAACAATCCCCATTACATGGCCCTTTGCGGTCTAGGGGCTCGACATGGTTGGACCCCTTAAAGGGGGAACCCACAAGAAAAAATACTTATTGGTCATGGTGGATAAATTCACCAAATGGATAGAGGCCAAACCGGTTAAAACAGCCGAATCCGTACCGGTGATAGATTTCATATTCGGGGTTGTACACCGATACGGCGTCCCCCACAACATCATCACTGATAACGGCACGAACTTCACGGCCAACGAGGTAAAACTCTGGTGCAGCAAAATGGGCATCAAGCTCGATTATGCCTCAGTCTATCACCCACAAACCAACGGTCAAGTCGAGCGAGCAAACGGTCTTATAATGAGCGGCATTAAACCTAGATTAGTGCGTTCCTTAACGGAGTCTAACACGCACTGGGTAGAGGAGCTCGACTCCGTACTCTGGGGGCTGCGGACCATGCCGAATCGTAGTACAGGATATACACCCTTCTTTATGGTGTACGTCGCAGAGGCAGTCCTGCCCTGTGACATAATACATGACTCACCTAGAGTGCACATGTACGAAGAAAGAGAAGCTGAGCTCGATCGGCAGGACAATCTGGACACCTTGGAGGAGGAGCGTGACATAGCCAAAGCCCGTTCCGCATTTTATCAGCAACAGGCTCGCAGATACCAAAGCAGAGAAGTACGGGCCAAAACTTATAATGTTGGCGAACTAGTTCTACGCCTGCCTGATAAGAAAAAGAACAAGCTCGAGCCCAAAAGGGAAGGTCCCTTCATTATCGACCAAGTTCTGACCGGTGGAGCGTACCGACTGCGGGATGCATCGACTAGTCGACTCGAGCCGAACCCATGGAACGCGGCCAGGCTCCGAAGATTCTATGCCTAGCACCGGACTCTAAGTTAGTCCCCTCCCCTTGTTCATTTTTCACAAATACATTATCTGTATTGTTTTCCTTTCTTTCTTTATTTTCCTTTTTCTCTAGGTCTTCAAGGGCCACCTTGTGCCTTGTTTTCACAGTACAGATGCGCTAGCCGCACTTTTCATACCTGGGGGCTTCTCTAACAGAAGCTTAAATTATTTATCCAGGCCTCATGCCCAACACATGTGTTATACTTCCGCATGTACCTTTTTTCACCACTATATGCATCGATATGACTTAAGTTTTGGCCAAGCTGGGTTGCCTGGCTCTTGTATTTATGCCCTACGTTCCCGTTAATTCGGCTAGGGCATAAGGGGAGCACCTCTACGATTGTTACTGCCGGGTCAGCCGGATGTGTACCTCAGACTGGGTGAAGCCGAAAGCTAGCGTTCTTAAGGGAATATTCGGTCGGTGACAAAAGATGACTTTTATTTTTCCTATCTGCCCCCAGATGTTTTTCCTGCATTTCCTATCGGAGTCCGGACATGCACTTTAGGGCATGCTTGCCCAGGGAAAGGAACCCTTAACGGAACTATTCTCCCTGGAAGATGTTTCTTACTACCCATGTAATATAACATAACTAGTTGGGCACTTGTCTGATAAAGCACTAATGACCCCTATGCCTGGTCTCCACGCATACCCCGGTTTTATATAACTAAGCGGGTATTCAATTCACTCCGGACTATCGGGCCCGGAGGTTGAAGCGAAAAGGTCTGCAACGACAAATGATCTACAATCTGGCTAGAAGGCATTATACATGTCACTTTAATTACATAGTCATGCGGACTGACTAAATTCCTCATCTATACCATCCAACATGCGGTCCAACTTACAGTCCTGTTGAGAATACTTTGCGGCTAATTTTACTTGCCCATAAACTAAGCTAACGGGGATCTCTTTTCCGTCGGGCCCCACAGGTCTGACCTCGGCCATGTGATTCGGGTCTACCTTGGTATACCGTGTCTTCACCATGGCCCAGGCCTCTCTGGCACCCTGTCGGCAGGCTGATATCTTCCAAAAACGGAGGCGCCGCCGTCCTCCCTTCAGCTTCTCTGCAAGCTCTGCAACGCCTTCTGGCGGGGAGACGGACGGCCACAAGGCCTGGGCAACGCCCTGCATCACCTGCCGTACTTTTTCGTGCAGATGTGACAGCTCGGACAGAAGATCACCCGCAGACTCGGGTGTCGGTGTCAAAACCGGCGGATCTCGGGTAGGGGGTCCCGAACTGTGCGTCTAGGCGAATGGTAACAGGAGGCAAGGGACACGAAGTTTTACCCAGGTTCGGGCCCTCTCGATGGAGGTAAAACCCTACGTCCTGCTTGATTAATATTGATGGTATGGGTAGTACAAGAGTAGATCTACCACGAGATTGGAGAGGCTAAACCCTAGAAGCTAGCCTATGGTATGATTTTTGATGTGTATGTTGTCCTACGGACTAAAACCCTCCAGTTTATATAGATACCGGATAGGGTTAGGGTTACATAGAGTCGGTTACAATGGTAGGAGATCTGTATATGCGTATCGCCAAGCTTGCCTTTCATGCCAAGGAAAAGTCCCTCCCAGACACGGGACGGAGTCTTCAATCTTGTATCTTCATAGTCCAGGAGTCCGGCTGAAGGTTTAGTCCGGCTATCCGAACACCCCCTAATCCAGGACTCCCTCAGTAGCCCCTGAACCAGGCTTCAATGACAACGACTCCGACGCGTAGATTGTCTTCGGCATTGCAAGGCGGGTTCCTCCTCCAAGTACTTCATAGAAGATTTTGAACACAAAGATAGTGTCCGGCTCTGCAAAATAAGTTTCGACATATTGCCATAGAGAGAATAATATTTACACCAATCTAATTTGCTGAAGTATTCCGTAGCGTGTCACACCACGACCAAGCCTTTATCCGAGTCGTTTTATTATCCCACCTCAGCGCGTCGTGCGAGGCGGTTTCCTTGGCACGTCTTGTTAAAGCAGAGATCGTGTCCCCTTATTCCGGGATTCTCATTAATACGGGCGTGGGTAACCCAACCGCTTCTAGGACTCCTAGATTATAGGCAAGTCCAAACGGACATGGAGAGGACGCTTGATATTCACCCTCTTTATAAAGGGGACAAGGCCTTTATTTTCCCCTCCCGTGCTCAATCGAATCCTTCCCCCACCTCAAGCTCAAACGCCCGAAGTTCAGGTCAGGTGCTCCGAACCTTCAGTCATGTCCGGATCTAGCCTTCAAGGCCGATGGGTGCCTTCCTCCGTCACGGAAGAAGACATCAAAAAGTTGAGGGAGGCCAGATATCTGACCGCCGAGATTTTGCATCAGCTGCCTCCCTGAGGGCAGGCCGTCCCTACCCCCGAACCTAACGAAAACGTCGTGTTCCTCTCCCACTTCCTCCGAGGTCTAGGCCTTGCTCTGGATCCTTTCGTAAGGGGTTTGATGTTTTACTATGGGCTAGACTTTTATGATCTAGCTCCGGACTCCTTTCTTCATATCATGACATTTATTGTCATGTGCGAGGCCTTCCTCCGGGTTACCCCTCACTTTGGCCTATGGCTCAAGACCTTTGAAGTGAAGCTGAAGATGATCGAGGGGCAACATGAAGCGTGTGGAGGTGCCTCAATACGCAAGATGACGGGAGCTCCGTGGCCCAAAGGTTCCATCCCAGAGGTGTCTGAATTGTGGCAACAAGAGTGGTTCTACATCACGGCTCCTAGAAGTGCCAAGTGGGCTGCCCCCCTGTTTTCCGCTCGGGCCCCCCACCACAGCTGATGTCATGGATCAGCAGAGGTCTGAGCTGGGGGCCAGCCAAGGACGTGCATGTACTGCAAAGCCGCATTCGAGATCTCTTCAATGGAGATTTCAGTTTGGTTGCGGTAATACATGTTATGCTGGTTCGTCAAGTCCAGCCTTGCAAACGTCGGCCTCTTCGTCTGTGGGAGTTCAATCCCGAGGGATCGCGTGCCATTCAAAATTTCCTCGGCCTGACGCACGAGGAGATGTACAAGTCATTCTTCGGACCTCAAGTGGAGTGTCCGGAAATCACCGAGGACATGGGCCTGAGTAGTAACCGCGCCACCAAACAGGTAAGGCATCTTCCGGCCGAACATACTATCTCTCTTTGTTACGAAGTTATTTCTGAAAGTTCGCTTTTTGACCAGGACTGGCTAACAAAGGCGAAGTTGATTCAGTGTTCGGCCCCCCTCCCTGAGGGTTTGGAAAATCTGGTATTGGAAAAGATGCTCCAGACCGCACCTTGCCCGGAGCCCTTGAAGGAAGACACTATGGAGGATAATGCGGGCGGACGCGGGCCCCCAACGCTGCCCATTCTAGCCGAGGGAGCGAGTGTCTCCATGAAGGAAGACGACCAGAAGAGGAAAAGGACTGCACCCGGGGATTCGGAAGCCGAAGCTTCCAAACGGGAGAAGAAGTCTCCCCCAGAGGATCCTACCTCGGGGGGCGCCATTGCCGCACAAAATCCGTGGGGGGATCAATTCTCCCGCGAGTCGTAAGTGACCCGAAATACTTTTAGTAGTACAGATATGCCATCTTTTTCTTCTGAGAAAATAACCACCGCATATATTTTTGCAGTTCAGGCCTTAGCCCCTCTCAAATGAGCTCGTCTTCGGGGGATCTTCTTCCAGAGATGATGGAGAGCGAAACGCCTCCTCCGGACTCCTCCGCTCCAGAAGCGGGCGACCCTGAAGTGTCGTCACGGAGGGCCTCTCCGAGTCCGGTGAGGCCAGAAGATAATCCCATTGACCCCCGAAGCTCCCAGTGTCCGGCTCCCGAAGAGAGCAGACAAAAGAGTCTGGCATCGTCTGGTGTGCGATCAGATGTTCTGAGGGAGTTGGTGGGGTGAGCGGCCATCTCAGATGAACACCGTGTGCTGATGAACACGGTGATGGAGAGAATATTGTTCGCCGAAAGCGGATTGCATGAAGCTTTTATGAGTCTACTGACAGGCTTTGAGGTACGTAAAAGAATGTATGATAGTCCTGCACATGCTAGGTGTGACCTGTGTAGATAGTAGCCCCTGAGACTCTGGTTGTCGTCGGAAACGACGACGAACAGAGGATCATATTCCCAGGTAATAACCATACTGCCTCTATGTGCAGGTGATGGAAGCTCCGGTGGCTAACCGGATTAGCGAGTTTGCCCATTTAGAACGGCAGTTGGATGCGGCAGACGCCGACATCGAGCTTGTTAACAAAAGGCTTGACGAGGCGCAGGGTAAGTGTCATTATCTGGTAAACGTCACATAGGAAGAGCAGCATGATGCCAGTATCTTTAATATGTTGTGACTGCAGATGGAGCTGCCACTGTTGAAGCCTTACGGGCGGAACTTGCCCGAGCCAAGGAACAAGCGAGGTTGGGTAATGCGGCTGCTGTGAAGGCGGCCGAAGAGTTGCAAGCCGAGAAGGCCGCGCATGGTGAGACCCGAGACAAGATGGCCAAGATGGCTATAGAAATAAAAGCCGCCGCTGACCGTTCCCGGGTTCTTGAAAAGGAAAACCAAGCGAAGGCATCGGACCTTGAGAAGGCTGCTGCGACGAAAAAGGATCTCCGCTCTGCTATGAGGGCAGAGAAGGAGGAGCTGCGGGAAGCCGGGGATATTGTAGCTGGGAAATCCTTTATGTTGTGGAGGAAATTCGGATATGCACGGTATGCCCCTCTGGATCGGTTGTGGAGTTCGGAGGATGTGTATATGGATTTGGCGGCGAGCGCTACCGATGCGGCCAAGTACTTCTAGGGTCAGACGGACCGTGAAGTAGACCAGCTATTTTGGACACAATTCCATTCTCCCGAGTGTCCACTTTCATTGACTGACCAATTAGCCGAATGGGCCGAACTAAATAGGTTGTCCGGACTCTCCATGAGGTCTGTTGTGGATCAGCTATGGCCGGAAAGGTCAAAACCGAGCAGCTATTTCGGCTTGGTGCAGCAGGTCCTTGACGTGGTGCCGCGCATTGATGCGATGAGGAGGTCGGCATGCATAGAGGGCGCACGGATGGCCTTTGCCCGTGTTAAGGCATACTGGGCGGAGATGGATGCTACCAATGTTGCAGCGCGGGATTCGGCTATAGGTCGAAAGGCTGCTGAGCACTACTTTGAAGAAGTTCTTGAGGGTGCCCGTTTGATAGAGACCCAGTGCTCAAAAAATATTATGTTTGAGTGATATGTAATCTCATTGTAAGCGAAATGCTTTTATGAATTTTTATAAGGCTATTTTTATACTTTTGCCTAAAAGTAATATGATGCCTCCTGGGTGGTCGTTTATGTATACATGCGTATAACCTGAAAGATTGCAGTCGTCGGCTTCAACCCCCACGCATATAATGCAGAGGTGCTCGCAAAAACACGCGTTTACACTTAAACCAACGTCTTGGTCCTGTTAAGGAGGTGATAGCGGAGCGAGCGAGGCAACCGGACTATAATGCTTTAGCACTTTCACTTAGCCATAGGAGTTTGATAGTGGGGCTACTATATAGCCCCTGGTGGCTCCGCACTCTCCCGATTCCGGGGTGCGTACATGCCTGGCCGGAAAACGGCCCTTCATTAAGGCGGAGGAATTCTAACATTCCCACAAGTCATTGAGTGGTTGACCAGTCTCACGCTATATCATGACAGTCAGTTTTCGGCTTTCTCTACTGAGGTGCTCGTCCGGATGAACCAGTGCACAATCGCAGTAGTTCTCCTGGTGCTACCTTAGCCGGCAAGGCGGAACGTAAGGCACCAAAACACAGGAGCCGGGCAAACCCAACATTTGACCAAAGACAATGATTCGGAGCTGATGCATATAGGGCCAAACTCGCGACGCCAAACACTCCCTAAGGTATTCGGTCTTTGTGGTATAAATCGGGCCTAAATAGTGGCCTTTGTAAGAAGCCCCTTGTGTCTAGGTACACGCATTGTTCTGGCGTGGCCACATGCCAAGACGCCAGCATCCTTCTCAACGGTGGATATGTATCAACAAGAGACAGTAAAAAAGGTTTACGCAGGGTCTTAATCTAAAAAGAATCCTTGGAGCGGGTCCCTGCTGCACGTCTGCGCCTGTGTCTCCGTTGTGCCATATCCTGGACGGGTGTGGCACGATGATCGTCTGTAAAAGAGAGGAAGTTAAGTGAAAAAGTTGTCGTGCAAAAAGATAGTTTTTAAAGAAACCATGTATATTTCAAGATGATAAGAAGTTGCCACTTGTCTGCGCGCGTTGAGCCCCTTGTATTGACAAATGGGGGGTGTGACCACTTATTCTGTATAAATAGCGGCGCCGGACTTGATTAGTTGTATCTAAGGTCTTGACGACCTATTGGATGCTTTCGCTTGTCCGGGTGCCTTTAGTGTGCGGCTGCCAAGGCAGCCTCACTCTCTTCGGCATGCAGAGATCGCTTGATATTTCTGTGCACTGTAATGATGCCACGTGGACCGGGCATCTTGAGTATGAGGGAGGCGTAGTGTGGTATTGCATTAAAGCGAGCAAAAGCTTCGCGTCCGAGCAGTGCTTGATAGCCACTTTGAAACGGAGCGATGTGGAAAGTTAAATGCTCGCGACGGAAGTTATCGGGGGAGCCGAATATAACTTGTAGTAGGAGGGAGCCCGTACAACAAGCCCCTGGGCCTGGCATTACTCCTTTAAAGGTAGTATTGCTATGGCAAATTTGTGTTGGGTCTAACCCCATCCCGCGGATTGTATCCTGATATATTAGGTTTAGGCTACTACCGCCGTCCATCAAGACTCTTGTGAAGTGATATCCGCCAATTACTGGGTCTAATACCAGGGCAGCCCATCCTGTGTGTCGGATACTTGCTGAGTAATCGCGATGGTCGAAAGTGATCGGTTGAGATGACCAGTGGCAGGACTTCGTGGTGAAAGACACTTGGGTATATTTTCCTGGGAGTGCCGCATTGTTTTTTCCCTTGATTACGTGTAACACGTTTACCATTTTGACTTTTGGTGGAAATTTCTTTTGTTCCCCCGTGTCTTGCTTGGGGGGCTCGTCCTCGTCTTCACTTGGTGTATCCTCCCCCTTGTGTACGGCGTTGAGCTTGCCGGACTGCTTGAAGACCCAACATTCTTTATGGGTATGATTAGCAGGTTTGCCAGGGGTACTATGAATCTGACATACTTGGTCCAGAATTTTGTTAAGGCTGGACAATTCATCCCTGGTGCATTTAGGGGGCGGCTTTTGACCTAGCCGAGAGCTTTTGAATCCGGCATTTACTGTTGTGCCCTTCATGCTGTCTTCTTTATTCCGGCGTTTGCTATTGCTGTTGCGCCGTGATTTCCTGTTTCCATCTCTAACTTCAGATGTGCTGGGGTCGCTGGTGCTGCATCTGGCTAGCCAGCTGCCCTCACCCGTGCAAAAGCGGGTCATGAGGTTTTTTAGTGCGGCCATCGTTCTCGGCTTATTTTGGCCGAGGTGTCTGGCGAGCCATTCGTCACGGACGCTATGCTTGAAAGCTGCCAAGGCTTCAGCGTCCGGACAGTCGACAATCTGGTTCTTTTTAGTAAGAAACCTGTTCCAAAGCTTTCGGGTTGACTCTCCAGGCTGTTGAGTTATATGACTCAAATCGTCCGCATCCGGAGGTCGGACATAAGTCCCTTGAAAATTTGCCCAAAAGGCGTCTTCGAGGTCTTCCCAACTTCCAATGGAGCTTTCGGGTAGGCCTTTGAGCCAGTGATGAGCTAGCCCTTTGAGCTTGAGGGGTAGGTACTTGATGGCGTGGAGATCATCTCCTCGAGCCATATGGATACGAAGGATGTAGTCCTCAATCCAGACCCCAGGGTCTATTGTTCCGTCGTATGCCTCTATGTTTACGGGCTTGAATCCTTCTGGAAATTCGTGGTCCAGCACCTCGTCGGTGAAACATAGGGGGTATGCGGCACCCCTATAGCTGGGTGTACCGCGTTGTTCGAATGTTTGTTGTGTTGCATTGTATGCTGGGGCGCGCTTGCGTGGTCCATAGATGGATCTTGTTGCGCCGTCCTTTGGGTGCGAGCCCTCTCATGGGTCGCGTATTGTATTGTGAGCGGCGTTGTATGCCGATCTGTGTTGGTAGAGGGTCGTCTATCCGACCAGGTGGCTGCTTTGATATTTGTTTGTGGGGGTTCTGAGGCCTCCTCATCGAATTCGGGTAGCAGCTTCCGCTTTGGGTAGCTCTTGGAGGGGCGATTGTCGCCGTACCTTGCTGCAGTGTTGAGTATTTTACTCCATCTGATTTGGAGTGTGTCTTGCGTGGCTTTGAGCCTTTGCTTCTGCTTTTTCAGACTCCTCGCGGTGGCAACAAGCCTTTTACGGGCAGTCTGCTGCTCCGGGTGCCTGTCCGGCGTTATGTCGTCCGGACCATTAGCCTTGATAGGATTTGTTTGTTCGGTTTGATTATCCGGATTGCCGTTGTCCGGCAGCGGTTTGCCCTGCTCCAGCGATGGGTCTGTATGATCGCTATTTCTGTCGAGGCGGGATTTGGGGCGGCGCTTGCGTCACCGCTTTGACTGCTTTTCGAGGGAACAAGCTTTTAGTGCGTCCTTCCGCTCCTCGTCGTCATCTTTTGGTGTGTCCACCATGTATACGTCATATGACGAGGTGGCGTTCCAGGGCCCAATAGGCGCTGGTTCTTCATCGTCTCCTTCATCAGTGTCCATACCGTCGATGTCTTCGGAGTCGAAGTCGAGCATGTCGGTTAAATCGTTGACATTGGCTACAAAGTGGGTGGTGTGTGGGCTTTGAATTTCTTCATCGTTCGAATTCCAACCTTGCTGACTGTAGTCCGGCCAGGGCTCTCCTGATAAAGAGAGAGACTTCAGTGTCTTCAGAATGTCGCCGAAAGGCGAGTGCTGAAAGATGTCTGCGGCAGTAAACTCCATAATAGGCGCCCAATCGGATTCGATCGGCAGGGGCGCGGAGGGTTCGGAGTCCAGAGAGGAGTCCGGCTCCTTGGAGTCACGAGTCTCGCAGAGTACGGGGCTGGTGTTCGGCTCAATCTCCGTTGGGATTGCAGCCCCCGAGGTGGCATCCAACCGCCCATCCTCGATCAGCACAGTTGGCTCCGAATTAAGGGTCGAAGCTGATGCGGGTGCGGACTCTAGGGCACTGTTCGGCGACAGAGCTAGATCATGCTCGTCGGGACAGTGCGGCGCGCTCGGCAGTGGCTCGAATCCATCGAAGATCAAGTCCCCGCGGATGTCAGCCGTGTAGTTTAAACTTCCAAATCTGACCTGACGGCCAGGGGCGTAGCTTTCGATCTGCTCCAGACGGCCAAGTGAATTGGCCCGCAGTGCGAAGCCGCCGAAGACGAAGATCTGTCCGGGAGGAAGGTCTCACCCTGGACTGCATCGCTATTGATGATCGTAGGAGCCATCGAGCCTGACGGCGACGACACAGGGGAACTCTCAATGAAAGCACCAATGTCGGTGTCAAAACCGGTGGATCTCGGGTAGGGGGTCCCGAACTATGCCTCTAGGCCGGATGGTAACAGGAGGCAAGGGACACGAAGTTTTACCCAGGTTCGGGCCCTCTCGATGGAGGTAAAATCTGACGTCCTGCTTGATTAATATTGATGATATGGGTAGTACAAGAGTAGATCTACCATGAGATCGGAGAGGTTAAACCCTAGAAGCTAGCCTATGGTATGATTGTTGATGTGTATGTTGTCCTACGGACTAAAACCCTCTGGTTTATATAGATATCGGATAGGGTTAGGGTTACATAGAGTCGGTTACAATGGTAGGAGATATGTATATCCGTATCGCCAAGCTTGCCTTTCACGCCAAGGAAAAGTCCCTCCCGGATACGGGACGAAGTCTTCAATCTTGTATCTTCATAGTCCAGGAGTCCGGCTGAAGGTTTAGTCCGGCTATCCGAACACCCCCTAATCCAGGACTCCTTCACCGGGCATTTCCTCCGCGGGAGGACCCGTCAGCATACCTACAGACATAACGTTGTTAGTCGACTTCTTCGCCGAACTCGTTTAGCAGGATTCATTCAAGCACTTACTAAAAATGCCGCGCCGAAGCCGCTTATTCTCCTTCTCGGAGTCCACAAGTTGGCCCCGAACATCTTTTAGTTCAACGCTCAGCTTAACATTGGCATCTTGGAGATTGTTTTTCTCCAGCATAACCTTACTCAGCACGCGTTTGCCAGCTTCTAGCTGTCGCATAACATGCTGGTCCCCCGGACTCTCTCCGGACTCCTCTGCAAAATCAATTGTTAGATCTGCAGACACACCACACACTATATGGTAACCACCATTCTTTAGAAGTAAATGTTACCAGCAGGAGGCTTTTTCTGTTCCTGCAATGCGGCAAGAGCAGCCCCCAGTTGGTTCTTGCATTCCTCCAGCTCCTGGGACAGCCTAGTATTCTTCTCTGTAAGAACCTGCACATTATTGATGATCCTTAAATCAGTTCTGCTAACTGTTTCAAGTCTCAGGGGCTACTGATACATATAAATTGTCAGATTTACTCACCCGTACATCCTTTACATACTGATCCGTGGCTCTGGTTAAACCATCCTGAGCAGCACGGAGGTACGCCTCTCTAGAATTGAAGGCGTCAAACGCCTCTGGTGAGAAAGAAGCGTCGCGGAGTACGGCCCGACGGCGCCTATGATTCATGGAGCTTTCCACTTCTGAGTTTGTAGTGGACAATCTATCCGCATCCTCTGTTGGGGGATTATCCGACGCCTGCCCCATATCGCCTTCCGCCTCTATGTCCAGTCCTGGCGCCCGACTGGTGGAAGCTTGGTTTGCAGCATCGCCGGACATGTTCCGGCGAGCGTTCTTTCTGGTAAAGAAATGCGGGCGTCATTACATTTTGAGAAAGACGACAACCGCGAAGCGGGGTTTTCCCTATACCTTTGCGCCGGCGTCTCTGTCCTAACCGCCTTCCTTTTCGGCCTACCCGGCCTCGGCACCTCTTGTTGGCGAGTTGCCGTGGGTTCGGGAGGGCGTCCCGAATGCCTTCCCTGTAAAAGATGCCATGTGTATATGGTGGGTGAAGTGCCTAAAAGGGGATCCTAGTTTTGGAGTTGGGACTTTTTGATTTTTCTTACCTGCGATGCAGGGAGCAGTCCGGGATAGTTGGCCGTAATGGCCACCGGAGTATCGTCACAACTTAAGTGATAGAACTGCCGGTCTATCAGTTCCATGGAGATAACCGGATCTTCTTCGAGTCCAGAATCGATGGCCCGGTTAGGGTCCTCTGGTTGTGGAGAAGGGCTGCTGACCTCCTTTATGGATTTTCGTAGTTCCTGCTGCAAAGTGGCAAGGTGAATACTCACGACTAAGAACGCAGGAAAAATGGGAGCAGGGAAATATAACTTACCCAGCTTGGAGGATTGTACATAGAGAATCCATCCCGCGTCTTGATGCGGGTGAACTCCTCTTCCTCGCCCTTGAACAGTTCGGACAGAATCTTCGCTAGAGCGGCAGCATTGTCCGGACCCTTACGCCCGTTGCGGGTGGCGTCATCCGCCCCGTTATAACACCACAAGGGGTGCCCACGATATTGGAGTGGCTGCACTCCCCACATTATGCAAATCGACATAACTTCGGTTATTGTCAATCCGGATCGAGCTAGTGTTTTGATCCGGTCCATCAGATAGAGGACTTCACCGTTGTCTTCCGCCTGGGGGCTCCGTGGGCGCCAACTTTGGCGCTTCTTCAGAGGAGCATTGTTGAACTCGGGTAGACCCCGCCGAACAGGGTCCGGAAGGGGGACGTCCTCCATATAAAACCATTCTAAAGGCCAGTCTTCAGACGGCTTCTTCGGGGTACCGGACAAATATCTGGTATCGGCGATGCGCCATACTTCGGCTCCGCCCACTTGATAAAGTGATTCCCTCTGTGTGCGAGGGACAAGGCAAAATAGCCTTTTCCACAACTCGAAATGAGCCTCGCAGCCCAGGAACAACTCGTAGAGAGCAACATAGCCGGTGATGTGAAGGATGGAGGCAGGGGTGAGATTGTGTAGTTGGAGGCCGTAGAACTCCAGGAGCCCGCGAAGGAACGGATGAATTGGAAATCCGAGTTCCCTTAGTAAGTAAGGAACAAGGCAAACCCGTTCCCCCACGGAGGGATAGGGAAAGTTCTCCGCTTGCCCAACGCCATTGTAGGTGGCGAGCCCGGCTCGAACGGGCACCATGTACGCCGGAGGAAGAAATCCCTTAGTCTGCAGCTCGACTAATCGACTATGCGAGACTGAACACCTCTTCAAATTACCGGGCTTAGGGCTATAGGGCTGGGAGGAGGAGCTGCGGAGGTCGGCCATGCTGGAATGGATCTTTCGGAGCACGCTCTGATGAATTCTCGCTGGGGGAGGAGGATGTGGATTGGATCTAAGAATCCCCATCCCTTTAATAGACAATTTATTTATCTGGCTGGGGGGGGGCGAATGTAAAAACGCCCTGGCGCCTCGTATTCATTCGACGCGTGGGAGATAGCCCTTATTGGGCACAGAAGCCAAGAGGTTCAACATTTATGGAGCCGGACACTGCTTATGAACACTTAAAAGTTGGAGAAGAACCCGCCTTGCAATGCCGAAGACAACACTGCGCACCGGACTCATCGTCATTGAAGCCTAGTTCGGGGGCTACTGTGGGAGTCCTGGATTAGGGGGTCTCCGGACAGCCGGACTATACCCTTTGGCCGGACTGTTGGAATATGAAGATACAAGATTGAAGACTTCGTCTCGTGTCCGGATGGGACTCTACTTGGCGTGGAAGGCAAGCTAGGCAATACGGATATGTGTATCTCCTCCTTTGTAACCGACCTTGTGTAACCCTAGCCCTCTCCGGTGTCTATATAAACCGGAGGGTTTTCGTCCGTAGGACACAACAATTACAACATACAATCATACCATAGGCTAGCTTCTAGATTTTAGCCTCTCTGATCTCGTGGTAGATCTACTCTTGTACTACCCATATCATCAATATTAATCAAGCAGGACGTAGGGTTTTACCTCCATCAAGAGGGCCCGAACCTGGGTAAAACATTGTGTCCCCTGCCTCATGTTACCATCCGTCCTAGACGCACAGTTCGGGACCCCCTACCCGAGATCCGCCGGTTTTGACACCGACAACATGCGACATATCAGAATGAATAGCAGGTGTAGGTGTCGCAAGCTTACTCAAAATAGAAGGTGAATCAAGTGCAGAGCTAGATGGCAATT